>NC_053497.1:43750071-43875071 GCF_905171775.1 Rana temporaria | reverse complement strand
TGACTGTCAGTCATCGGCCCTCTGCTCAGGGAGCTCTGAGAACTAAGCGATTATCAGTATTTGATGGACCAATGTTGCATCCACCTAGGTAAGTACGATTCCAAATAATATATATTTCCATACTTCTCTTTTAAAGCAGACATTTACATGAAAATTAAAGTCCCGCTCAATATCTTCCTCATCCCAGCCTGTAAAATAGATCAAATGGGTGGGGTGGGGGGAGGGGCGTAAGCACCTTTAAAAAAAATAAAAAATGATGGTACCTACTCCCACTTCCTCAGTCTTCACCTAGGCGAGACTGACATCACCTCGGACCACCCTTGCCCGTAGCCTCATATGATAAATGAAAATAGAAAAACGGAAAGTGAAAATGGGATTTTGAGGTGCAAAAATAGTTAATTAGGAACCAATTATAATTTCAGAATTTTATTTAACAAAAATGGTTAAAAAACAATTAAAACCAACACATAAGATCATGCGGTCAGGGTACAATAGTTTGTTGCTTTGCTACATGTTTCAGCAAATAATCATGGCTTCTTCCGGAGCTTTTGTAAGACCAGGGGCCAGATTCACGTACCGCGGCGTATCTATAGTCGGGCGTAGCGCATCTCATATGCGCTACGCCGACGTAACTTAGTGAGGCAAGTACTGTATTCATAAAGCACTTGCTCCCTAAGTTATGGCGGCGTAGCCTATATGGGCCGGCGTAAGCCCGCCTAATTCAAAGTAGGCTGGTAGGGGGCGTGTTGTATGGAAATGAATCGTGACCCCATGTAAATGAAGCGCCTAACGAACGGCGCATGCGCGCGCATGCTCAGTATCACGTCAAATTTTCTCCCTAAGTTATGCCGGCTCAATGCCTGTGATGTGAACGTAACCTACGCACAGCCCCATTCACGTAAACGACGTAAAAAGATACGCTTGTGCCGACGTCCATACTTTGCATTACCTGCACCTCATATAGCAGGGGTAACGTTACGCCGGATGTAAGCCTTACGTAAACGGTGTAGCGGGCGCAAGTACGTTCGTGAATCGGCGTATCTAGCTCATTTACATATTCAACGCGTAAATCTACGGAAGCGCCCCTTGCGGCCAGCGTAAATATGCACCCAAGATACGACTGCGTACGGCAACTTACGTCGGTCGACTGAAGCCAGATTTCAGGCGTATCTAGGTTCCAGAATACCGTGCATGGATACGACGGCGCATCTTTTAACTTACGCGGCGTATCAATAGATACGCCGGCGTAAAAGCTTTCTGAATCTGGCCCCAGATGTACAATATCACCCAAACAAAGACAAAAACTCCAAAGGACCACCAAGGCCTTCTGGGTAATCCAGCAGAGTATGAGTGTGCCATAGAGGGCATAAACCCCTTAAACCAAACCCCGTTTCTCTAGGGGATCAGGGAAAGTAAAGATCAATAGCCGCTTCACTACAAATATACACTTCAAATAGTAATAAGCTTGATATGGACTATGCCATCCAGATAACAGAATCCTTCATCTGAAATGAACAGATTCCTCTCCTTTTGTATCAAAATGATCCCCTCAAATCAGGAGGATTCGGGTAATTAAACATCACCACAGGAGAAGCCCTTTCAACCTTAGAATCATGTCCTGCAGGTATATGGCAGGGCGAGCGGCCGCTGAAACGGGGTTTGGTTTAAGGGGTTTATCCCCTCTATGGCACACTGATTCTCTGCTGGATTACCCGGAAGGTCTTGGTGGTCCTTTGGAGTTTGTCTTTGTTTGAGTGATATTGTACATAGGGTCTAACAAAAGCTCCGGAAGAAGCCATGATTATGGCGAAACATGTAGAGAGGCAACAAACTTTTGTACCACGACCACATGATCTTATGTGTTGGTTTTAATAGTTTTTTTTAACCATGTTTGTTAAATACAATTAAGAAATTATAATTGGTTCCTAATTATTTTTTGCACCTCAAAACTATCAATATTCATTTTTCTATTCTCATCATGGTGAGGTGGTGCTTGTAATAAAGCCTCCTATCCTTGGATTCAAAAATGTTCTCATGCGATAAACATCACACATCAGGAGGTTGCAGGACCAAGCTTACTGCATGCCCTCATCTTGAACATGCTCAGTAGTTGGCTGGCTGTAAGTTATCAAGAAGTCTCATCTGGCTCCCAAATACAAGATGGCAGCATGGGCATTCTGAAGATCTTAGGAACGCATTGGCTACCGGAAAAATGGTTCTGGACTTCTTGGGCTGGTAAGTATATGTTTCCTAAAAGGCAGCATCTACAGTATATGTAGCTGCTGTCTTATTTTCAAACACCCGGGGGTCAAGGGTCATGTAGGGTGACCACATTTCCAAACTACTACCATTCAGGGACACCCTCCCTTCCCAAAATTCAGCTTGTGCTGTAACGAATCACAGCACAGTGATTGAACACAAGAGGCGGGATTTATGATGCATTCCTGGCCAGGACAAGTACTGTTAGTGAGTAAATCGGTGATGTGGCAGCCTTTTTTTGGGGGTATCAGATTGGCCTGGGGGGGGGGGGTGGCTGTGTCAGTTTCATTCCAGGACACTGTATTGTCCTGGAATGAAGGTGCCCGGGACAGACCTGCAAAATGCGGGACTGTCCCGGGCAATACGGTACACATGGTCGTGGGGTGCCCAACGTTTTGAAGGTCGAGGGCCACTTAAGTGACGTAGTAACCAGTCGTGAGCCACAATGAGCGAAGTGGGCAGATGACAGATCTGTGTCCAGTCTGCATATGCAAAGCAGACACAGACACAGCCCAATCTACTCTATGGGCCCTCTGATCCAATCAGATGGAAGGAGACAGATCCACTTCTGTTTTTTTTAGCAAATCAGATTGGAGGTAGGCAGGTGTAAATGGACAAAAGTCTGTTTACATCTGCCGCTTCGTAGAGGTGAATGGAGGGTCTGATTGGGTTGGACCGTTCGTGTGAAAGGGGCTTAAGGCTGTTTTTAAACTGAATGTCTGCTGTCTACCCACACCGTGGGAGCGGCGCAGCATACATGTGGTTTTCCCGCCAGGTTAGCTGCACTTTGCCAACGACGTCTATTATATCCTGCAGGTGTGGCGCACTTTCTGAAAAGCCGATTGCTTCCTTTTCCCGCTGGCTTCATTTACAACACTGATGCTTTCGGATGGCAGGCCGGCAACCAGCCATCCCAGAGCAGGAGGTCGCGGGCCACATCAGAGGGCACCCCTGCCCTAGGGTCATGCAGCCTTATAGGGCAGTCAGAGCAGAATGAAAACTCCTCCTACAAGCTTTAACCAGTGCTCGGCCAGACACTAATAGAAGTCACAAGGCTGCTATATACTGCTGATGAGAAAATGTATTTAGCAGTTTATATTTACTAAAATAATTGCATTTCCATGTTATGTGTAATGTGGGAGACCAGATATAGTGAATGCAGGTGTCCTGTGTTTAGTAACATTTTAATATGCAGCTATATGTTTTTATCATCATACATTAGGACAACACCTATATTGGAATCTATTAGATTATCCCAGTCTTAGTGGATTTATACACAGTTCCTTTAATGGATTGCACATCTATCCATATAGTATTTAAACCCACAGTAACCCCATATTAAGCAGTAATACCTGGAGAGAGAGTTTTCTGATGCAATCTCTTTCGGTGTCCGCACTGTGTTGAAGTTACGCTTTGGCTGTGAGACTGCACGTAACCACAAATATTTATTGTTGTAATACAGAACATACTACGCAAGAACACAGATAATTGTGTACATACATTCATACAATAAAATTGATTTACATGTATTATATTAATATAATACTTGCCTTAACACACACATGTATTAGTAAAGCAGACAACAATGAGCAAAATCGTGGGTGCCCCTATCAATTAATATTAAATAATATTTTTTTTTTTTACCTGCTTGAGAGTTGGCCTATGCCAAGATATGAATTGTATAACTACAGTATATCAGCAAAATTGTTGTAATGACTAATTAAAAGTTATAAACAAGTTAAAATAGTTACCTTTTCTGGAGAAAACGTGCGGCATGCTCCATCAAGTATTAATTACATAACCAAAACTATATGCTTTTGGCCATGTGATGTTTGAATGGTGGGATTATCCAAACTGAACTCCTAGGCCCGGATTCACAAAGCACTTATCTTGAGATACGTTGCGTAAGTGTAAATGTGCGCCGTCGTATCTGTGCACCATGCCCATAAAACTAGATACGCCTGAAAATAGGCTTCCTATGACCGACGTAACTATCCTACGCTGTCGTATCTTGAGCGCATATTTACGCTGGGCGCATTTTCCGCTCCCATTGATTCTCTACGTAGCTGCGCCCGGCGCATAATATACGCGGTTTGCGTAAGTCGTACGTCCGGCGTAAAGTTATTCCCCATTAGGAGGCGCAGGTCATGCTAAGGCATGGACCAGGGAACACAGCTGTCGTATTTTACGTGGTTTAGGTAGTACGTGAATAGGGCTGGGCGTAGGTTACGTTCACGTCGTAGGTAGTGATCCGTCGTATCTTAGGGAGTAATTCCGACGTGATTTTGAGCATGCGCACAGGGATACGTCCACGTATCATTTTAAGTACTTCTATGACGCTTGGCCCATCATTTGCATGGGGTCACGCCTCATTAGCATGGCTCACGCCCACTTCCACCCACGCTGGCTTACGCCGAGGAAACCCAGCGTATCTTTAACAGCGAGTGGGAGCGAGTGCTTTGTGAATCCAGTGCTTGCATCTGTGCGCTGCGCCGGCGTAGCGTAAAAGAGATACGCTACGCCGGCATAAATATGCTCCGATGTATGTGAATCCGGGCCCTAGTCTTTAAAGGGGTTGTAAAGGTTAATTTTTTTATTTATTAAATAGGTTCCTTTAAGCTAGTGCATTGTTGGTTCACTTACCTTTTTCTTCCATTTCCCTTCTAAATCTTTTTTTTCTTTGTCTGAATTTCTCACTTCCTGTTTCTCCTCAGTAAGTTTGCCCCCATCATCCGAGCTGTTCTGGCTGGGGGTTAGTCAGCATGCTCACCCCCTCCCTTGGGACTACATCCCTGCGGGGAGACTCGTGCAGGGATATAGTCCCAAGGTAATTAACCCCCAGCTAGAACAGCTCGGATGATGGGGTGCAAGCTTACTGAGGAGGAACAGGAAGTGAGAAATTCAAAGACATTTTTTTTTTAGAAGGGAAATCGAAGGAAAAAGTACGTGAACCAACAATGCACTAGATTAAAGGAACCTATTTAGAAAATAAAAAAACAAACCTTTACAGCCCCTTTAAAGAGTTAGTTCATCTTTACTGATTTTTGCCACAAACCTCCCTATGCATTACCGAATCCTCGGTACATTAACATGTAGTGCTCCTTTTTATAAAAAAAATACTTACTTTTTCACCTACTTATTTCAATGCCCTCCTCTCTCTGTCCTGCCATCTGCACCTCACTTGACTGCCTCCCTCATCTACAACACGCACTTACCTTCCCCTTCCTCCCCTTTGCTCCATTTTACCACCAGAAATGATGCAAAACACCTGTATTTCTGAGTATGGGGAGCATGTGACTCCCTAGCCTTCTTTCTTAACAGCATTAGTGACTGGCTGTTTAGACACTCAGGCCTCGTACACACGACCAAATTTCTCGGCAAAAACCAGCAACAAACTTGCTGGGAGATATTTTTTTGCCGAGAAAACCGGCCGTGTGTACATTTTGGTCGAGGAAACTGTCGATAAACTCGACGAGCCAAAAAGAGAGCATGTTCTCTATTTCCTTGACGTGAATGGAGAAAATTGGCTTGTCGAGTTTCTCGCCTAACAAGGAACTCGACGAGGAAAACGATGTGTTTCGCCCGTCTAGTTCCTCGGTCGTGTGTACGAGGCTTCAGTGCTGCCTGTTCCTTGTGTACACCTTTAAGGACAGCAGTTGAGCCTGTTGCTTTGCTCAGCATGCCATTTGATAGCTGTTTGTCAATGAAGGCCTTTTAAACCAAATTTTTGGTGTGTTTATTTGCATTTAGCCATTTCAATGCATTACATGGAGGTTTTCAGAAAGGATGCTTTGCTGTCTCCTTTCATACTTTTTCACATTTCAACAACCAGGACTGATAATGACTCAAAAACGGTATACCTACTAGTTACTTGATGCACTTTTTTCACTCCATTATTGTCTGCTTGTGGTTCTTTTGGGCCACCGATTCTGGAATGGAATAGGAATGTACAAAATGAGTGATGTTCTCACCAAACTATTAATCTACACTGATCACAGTTCTTGGTTAACCTCCCTGGTGGTATTCCCGAGTGTGGCTCCAGGTTAATTTTCATTACCATTAGCGGTAACCCCAGGGCCGGTGCAAGGATCTTTGACACCCTAGGCGAATCCTAATTTTGCGCCCCCTCCCCGCTGCGCCCCTGACATCACTTTACTCTGCCCTTGCAACACATGTGACCTATCTGACACCCCCCTTATCTGACACATACACTGACCCCCCTCATCTGACACAATGACCCCCCCTCACCTGACACACTGACCCCCCCTCACCTGACACACTGACCCCCCTTACCTGACACATACACTGACCCCCCTTACCTGACACACTGACCCCCCTCACCTGACACAATGACCCCCCTTACCTGACACACTGACCCCCCCTTACCTGACACACTGACGCCCCCTTACCTGACACATACACTGTGACTGGCCCACCTGACTCTCACACACACCACACAGACAGAACCCCCACTCGGCACTCCACAGACAGTGTAATGTAGTTCAGAAGGGATCCGTCCTCCTCCTACCTCGGCTGTTTTTGGCTTCATCGTCATCGACCATCATCCAGTCTCTGCTCAGGGGCCAGGCTAGCGCCATCCTCCCGCTCCACAGTGTCCCCGCCGAGACCAGGCCAGCGCCATCCTCCCGCTCCACAGTGTCCCCGCCGAGACCAGGCCAGCGCCATCCTCCCGCTCCACGGAGGTCAGCTGCTCCTCTCAATGCTCCGGGCTCCCATCTCCATTGAGCCCCGCCCCTCCGCTGCACACACAGACACACAGCGCTGCACCAGAGGGACAGGCTAGAGCAAAGGAGTCCCGGAGCAGCGCTGTGTGACCCGTCTAGAAGATGTAAAAGTGCAGCGGGACACATGAGGGATTAGTGGTGGCGGCGCACAACGAGCGATTAGGAGAGGAGAGCCGAGCTCACACAGAACAGGGGCTGTGGTTGCGCCCAGGGCTGGCCTTAGGTGTTCAGGTGCCCTGTGCGAGCAAAGCCTGTGGCGCCCCCCCCATCTTCACCGATAGATAGATAATTTTGAGAAAGAAAGAAAGAAAGAAAGGGAGGAGAAAGAAAGAAAGGGAGGAGAAAGAAAGAAAGAAAGAAAGAAAGAGAAGAAAGAAAGAAAGAAAGAAAGAAAGAAAGAAAGAAAGAAAGAAAGGAGAAAGAGAGAAAAGAAAGAAAGAAAGAAAGAAAGAAAGAAAGAAAGAAAGAAAGAAAGAGAAAAGAAAGAAAGAGAAAGAAAGAAAGAAAGAAAGAGAGTAAGAGAGAAAAGAAAGAAAGAGAGAAAAGAAAAGAAAGAAAAGAAAGAAAGGGAGGAAAAAGAAAGAAAAGAAAGAAAGAAAGAAAGAAAGGGAGAAGAAAGAAAGAAAGAAAGAAAGAAAGAAAGAAAGAAAGAAAGAGAAAGAAAGAAAAAGGAGAAAGAGAAAGAAAGAAAGAAAGAGAGATAGATAGATAGATAGATAGATAGATAGATAGATAATCTGACAGATAGATAGATAGATAGATAGATAGATAGATAGATAGATAGATAGATAGATAGAAAGGGAGGAGAAAGAAAGAAAGAAAGAAAGAAAGGGAGGAGAAAGAAAGAAAGAAAGAAAGAAAGAAAGAAAGAGAAAAGAAAGAAAGAAAGAGAAAAGAAAGAAAGAAAGAGAAAAGAAAGAAAGAAAGAAAGGGAGGAGAAAGAAAGAAAAGAAAAGAAAAGAAAAGAAAGAAAGAAAGAAAGGGAGGAGAAAGAAAGAAAGAAAGAAAGAAAGAAAGAAAGAAAGAAAGAAAATAAGAAAGAAAGGGAGGAGAAAGAAAAGAAAGAAAGGGAGGAGAAAGAAAGCAAGAGAAAGAAAGAAAGGGAGGAGAAAGAAAAGAAAGAAAGGGAGGAGAAAGAAAGGGAAGAGAAAGAAAGAAAGATAGATAGATAATCTGATAGATAGATAGATAGATAGATAGATAATCTGACAGATAGATAGATAGATAGATAATCTGACAGATAGATAGATAGATAGATAGATAGATAGATAGATAGATAGATAGATAGATAGATAGATAGATAGATAATCAGATAGATAGATAGATAGATAGATAGATAGATAATCAGATAGATAGATAGATAGATAGATAGATAGATAATCAGATAGATAGATAGATAGATAGATAGATAGATAGATAGATAGATAATCTGACAGATAGATAGATAGATAGATAGATAGATAGATAGATAGATAGATAATCAGATAGATAGATAGATAGATAGATAGATAGATAGATAGATAGATAGATAGATAGATAATCAGATAGATAGATAATCAGATAGATAGATAATTAGATAGATAGATAGATAGATAGATAGATAGATAGGTAATCTGATAGATAGATAGATAGATAGATAGATAGATAGATAGATAGATAGATAGATAGATAGATAGATAGATAATCTGATAGATAGATAGATAATCTGATAGATAGATAGATAATCTGATAGATAGATAGATAGATAGATAGATAGATAGATAGATAGATAGATAGATAGATAATCAGATAGATAGATAATCAGATAGATAGATAGATAGATAGATAGATAGATAGATAGATAGATAGATAGATAGATAATATGACAGACAGATAGATAGATAGATAGCTAGATAGTCAGATAGATAGATAATCAGATAGATAGATAGATAGATAGATAGATAGATAGATAGATAGATAGATAGATAGATAGATAGATAGATAATCTGATAGATAGATAGATAGATAGATAGATAGATAGATAGATAGATAATCTGACAGATAGATAGATAGATAGATAGATAGATAGATAGATAGATAATCAGATAGATAGATAATCAGATAGATAGATAGATAGATAGATAGATAGATAGATAGATAGATAGATAGATAGATAGATAGATAATCTGACAGATAGATAGATAGATAGATAGATAGATAGATAGATAGATAGATAGATAATCAGATAGATAGATAATCAGATAGATAGATAATCAGATAGATAGATAATCTGATAGATAGATAGATAGATAGATAGATAGATAGATAGATAGATAGATAGATAATCAGATAGATAGATAGATAGATAGATAGATAGATAGATAGATAATCAGATAGATAGATAATCAGATAGATAGATAATTAGATAGATAGATAGATAGATAGATAGATAGATAATCTGATAGATAGATAGATAGATAGATAGATAGATAGATAGATAGATAGATAGATAGATAGATAATCTGATAGATAGATAGATAGATAGATAGATAGATAGATAGATAGATAATCTGATAGATAGATAGATAGATAGATAATCAGATAGATAGATAATCAGATAGATAGATAATCAGATAGATAGATAGATAGATAGATAGATAATATGACAGACAGATAGATAGATAGATAGCTAGATAGTCAGATAGATAGATGATAGATAGATAGATAGATAGATAGATAGATAGATAGATAGATAATCTGATAGATAGATAGATAGATAGATAGATAATCTGACAGATAGATAGATAGATAGATAGATAGATAGATAGATAGATAGATAGATAGATAGATAGATAATCAGATAGATAGATAATCAGATAGATAGATAATCAGATAGATAGATAATCAGATAGATAGATAATCAGATAGATAGATAATCTGATAGATAGATAGATAGATAGATAGATAGATAGATAGATAGATAATCAGATAGATAGATAATCTGATAGATAGATAGATAGATAGATAGATAGATAGATAGATAGATAGATAGATAATCAGATAGATAGATAGATAGATAGATAGATAGATAGATAGATAGATAATCTGATAGATAGATAGATAGATAGATAATCTGATAGATAGATAGATAGATAGATAGATAGATAGATAGATAGATAGATAGATAGATAGATAATCTGATAGATAGATAGATAGATAGATAGATAGATAGATAGATAGATAGATAGATAATCAGATAGATAGATAATCAGATAGATAGATAGATAGATAGATAGATAGATAGATAGATAGATAGATAGATAATCAGATAGATAGATAATCTGATAGATAGATAGATAATCTGATAGATAGATAGATAATCTGATAGATAGATAGATAGATAGATAGATAGATAGATAGATAGATAATCAGATAGATAGATAATCAGATAGATAGATAATCAGATAGATAGATAATCAGATAGATAGATAATCAGATAGATAGATAATCTGATAGATAGATAATCAGATAGATAGATAGATAGATAGATAGATAGATAGATAGATAATCAGATAGATAGATAGATAGATAGATAGATAGATAATCAGATAGATAGATAATCTGATAGATAGATAGATAATCTGATAGATAGATAGATAATCTGATAGATAGATAGATAGATAGATAGATAGATAGATAGATAGATAGATAGATAGATAGATAATCAGATAGATAGATAATCAGATAGATAGATAATCAGATAGATAGATAATCAGATAGATAGATAATCTGATAGATAGATAATCTGATAGATAGATAGATAGATAGATAGATAGATAGATAGATAGATAGATAGATAATCTGATAGATAGATAGATAGATAGATAGATAGATAGATAGATAATCTGATAGATAGATAGATAGATAGATAGATAGATAGATAGATAGATAGATAGATAGATAGATAATCTGATAGATAGATAATCTGATAGATAGATAGATAGATAATCTGATAGATAGATAGATAGATAATCTGATAGATAGATAGATAGATAGATAGATAGATAGATAGATAGATAGATAGATAGATAGATAGATAGATAATCTGACAGATAGATAGATAATAGGGAGAGAGAAAGAAAGGTGAAGAGAGAGAGAGAGAGAGAGGGAGAAGGGAATGAAGGCCACCCCTACATCAGTGTACAGTGTACTCACTCACTGGATGGATATCACGCTCATCCATCTTTCCCTTCTGTTTGCTGTGCTTAAAAATTCCCGCCCACATCCCCTGTATGCCGGGGAGAGTGGGCGGGGCAGACACAAGGAGAGGAGGGGAGGAGTAAAAGCAGCTCCTCTCCTCTAACTGGCTGTGTGGGCAGCAAGGGGAGGGGATAGATGTCAGAGCTGGCTGTGATACGCCCAGCTCATCTCTCTCTCTGGAGCTCTCAGTGTGCTCCGATCCCCCTGCTGATCTGTCCCACTCGCAGCTGGCGCTTGCGCCCTAGGTGGTAGTGCGCTCCAAGCGGCTGCTTACTTCGCCTAGTGGTAGCGCCGGCCCTGGGTAACCCCGAGCCACACTCAGAATTGCATTGCAGAATCCTAGTCCAGGTAACTTACCTTGTCCCCAGGATCCAGCGATGTCCCCCCTCTCTGTCCACCACCGGATCCTCTGCCCGATGCTCTGCGTTCCGGGCTCAGTTTCCTGCAAGCACCCTGCCGTATGGGGGGGAGCCCGGTGGCAAATTCAAAAAGTACAAAAACATAATACATACAGTGCACTGTAAGATTACATTACTGCAGGGGTGCCCAACTAGTGGCCCGGGGAGCCCTCTGATGTGGCCCGCGACCTCCTGCTCTGGGATAGAATAGAATAGAAGACTGTTATTAAAGGTCAGTTTATTCCTAAAATCACAGTGTATATATGGGCATATCTGTTCTGCAGTGGTTACTGGGCTGCTTTCAAACTGATCCGCAGGTGCGCTGGGTTATCTGCACTGAGCCATAGACTTCTGTTATTACCCGCGGGTTTGGTGAGCTTTCTGAAAGTGCACCAAACCTGCAGAATATAATAGAAGTCTATTGCAAAGTGCAGAAAAGCCAAAGGTACACTGCATTGCACCCGCGGTGTGGGTAAATCACAGAGCATCAGTGTGAAAGCAGCCATGGGTCCCTTTCACACACACAGTCAGTCCGACCCAATTGCCTATACAGAGCGGACACGGACCTGCCATCCACCCGCTCCGCTGATTGTGGCCCGCGACCAGTTACCAAATCGCTTAAGTGGCCCTCGTGCTTCAAAAGGTCGGGCACCCCTGCATTACTGTATCAAATCATTTTGCCTCCCTTTTGTCCCTAATGCTTTGTCCAGTGCCCTGCCTGCACTTTTATATTATATATACTGTTCTTTCTGCCTGGAAACTTGAGAAAGTCCATGGCATCCAAAAATTGGTTTTAGACCAGCTAGAAAACAGCGATCGTAAATTAGAACACTTGCAGAATTGAGCGATAGTGATTTATGGGTAAATACGTTTTATTATTATTATTATTTTTTATAATTATTTATAGTTATTTATTATATTATAATTTATGATTTAGTGTTTCAAACTTTATCGTACCCGGGATGTCTACTAGACTCTTGTTTGGACAGATTTAAGTGAGTTATTCCTAAAATGGGAATTACAGGCCTAGAAAAAAAAAAAGCTAAATTTCTATGCAATTGTACCGCTTTGATATTCAAAAATCTGATATAATCATACCGCCAGGGAGGCTGCAGTGCAACAACAGTTTCATAGCAAATGGCAAACCGCAGAGACAATGTAAAGGTATTTTCAGCAACCCTTCTGAATGCAGACATCTAGATTGAACAATACTTTATGGTCCCTCATTTGGGCAGTGGATATATGAAGCTTTCATTATTATTAATGGGTAGCTTTACTTTCTTTTTTGGTGAGGTGCTCCTAAAAGGAAATCACATCTAAAAGATGCAGACCTTGCCAATTTCCTTATTAGAGCCTTGCAGGTGCAGCAGCCGACTAATAATTAAAAAAACAATTCCATACAGATTTACTCTACACATGGTCACAGACAAACCATCAGCTGTTTCTTCAGAATAACAAACGGTAGGAATCTGCAACAAAGTTTGTTAAAATCCCTGCAATGTACATAGATCACTTCGAGGGGATTTTTTTTCCTCAACCAAAGTAAAGTTACTGTTTAAATAAGACAGCAGAAGCTGTTTGTTTCTGACTGTCTCTCTACAACTGAAACTCTTTGAGGGAAATTTGCTATGACTAGAGCAGACATAATCTGAAGCAGTTGTACATGGTAACTGATTAGCTTCTGTATTTTATTTTCAAAGGTTAACTGAACAAACTTAAATTAGAAGCTGATTGGTTACTATGCATTTCTTTTTTTTTATTATAACAAACGTGTTATACTTTCCTGCTCTGTACAAAGGTTTTGCACAGAGAAGCCCAGATTCTCCTCTTCTCAGGTTCCATTCTGGTGCTCCTGGCAAGTGAGCAGCTTGCTCTGGGGGCACCCAAGTAGGCATGTTCTCGAGCCACGGCTCTGTGTCCATTCACACACTGTGCCGTGGCTCAGCCCCACCCCTTCTGTCTCCTGATGGGCCCACTGGATGTGATTGACAGCAGCAAGAGCCAGTGGCTCCCGCTGCTGCCAAAGCCAATCAGAAGATGAGTCCCCGTAGAAGCAAGGCTCTCGTAGACATCAATGGATCGAGAGGGGGGCTCAGGTAAGGATTAGGGGAGCTGCTTCACACAGAAGGTTTTTTGCGTAGAATGCATGAAGGTAAAAAAACCTGGTGTCTTTACAACCACTTTAAGTTTTTTGTGTAAATTTGAGCTTGAGCTATATAGTTCTGTAAAAAACAGGTTATTTTCAAGAAGGCCGCTAAGGCTAGCCTGGTGTAACAGGTGAAAAGAAGCCTAGAGACATTTTACGCATAGTTGCCTAAACTCTATATATAGTTCATAAAAACACATACGATAATAGATATATATCCCTGTACATCCCCTTAAAGTGTTTCTAAAGCCTTTTTTGATAAAGAAATCCCTTGTCAAATTTTGTCACTATATCCCAAAGGGGGGATTTCCCTTCACTTATTAGCCTGAAGACACAGGGGTTGATTTCCTAAAGGCAAATAGACTGTGCACTTTGCAAAGTGCAGTAGCCCTCTGCAAGCGCAATTGCTCCAGAGCTTAGTAAATGAGGTAAGGCTTCACTTTGCAAAGAGTACCCAATCATGTGCAAGGAACTATATTTTTGCTTGCACATGATTGGATGATGGAAGTCAGCAGTTTCTGCTCATTTACTAAGCTCTGGGGTAGCTGCACTTGCACTTTGCAATGTGCACAGACTTTTTCCCTTTAGTAAATCAACCCCACAGTGTTCTTCAGAAGTCTGTATCTGATGATATGTTTTGTGTTCAGTTAGTTGCACTGCTACTCCCTTATGTAGCTAAAGTGATATCCAGTGTTCATTTTGTAGACTAAAACTGGACTAAAACATTTTAGTCGACTAACTTAACATTTTAGTCGACTAAAATACGACTAAAAGTAAAACAATTGAGATGACTAAAATGGGACTAAAACTAAAATGCCATTTTAGTTCTAAGACTAAAACTAAATTGAAATTTGCTGCCAAAAATAACACTGGTGATATACCTTAAGTGATGATATACTTGAGAGTGATGCCTCGTACACACGACCAGTTTTCCCGTCGAGAAAACTGCCATGACAGCTTTTGGCAGGGTAAACTGGCCATGTGTATGCTCTATGGCAGTTTTCCCGGCAGGAAACCCACCGGGAATCGTGGCAAGAAAAATGAGAACATGTTTGCCCTGTACACACGATCGGGATTTCTGGCGGTAAAAAGTTAGCCGGAAATCCCGGGGGGAAAACCGAAAACCTGCTCGGTCACTTTCCCCCTGTACACACCTGCGGTGAGAGCTTTGGCCAGAATTCCCGGCCACCGCAGTGTTTCCCATAGGGAAACTGCCAGGAAAAAGACCGCCGGGAATCGCGGCAGGAAAAAAAAAGAACATGATCTCCTTTTTCCTGCCACAATTCCCAGCGGTTTTCCAGTCGGGGAAACTGCCATGGAGCATACACATGGCTAGTTTTCCCGGCCAAAAGCTGTCATGGCAGTTTTCCCGACGGGAAAACTGGTCGTGTGTACGAGGCAGTTCTCTTTTTTCCTGCCGCGATTCCCGTCTGTCTTTTTCCCGGTGGTTTTCCTATGGGAAACACTGCAGTAGAGCATACACACGGCCGGGATTCCGGGCCAAAGCTCTCACCGCAGTTTTCCCAACAGGAAAACCTCTGGTGTGTACAGGGGAAAAGTGACTGAGCCGCTTCTCGGTTTTCCCCCCGGGATTCCCGGCTGACTTTTTACTGCTGGGAATGCCAATCGTGTGTATGGGGCATGAGATTCCCGAAAGTTAGACAAAATGTTTGCTGTTACACTACAAAATAAATTATCACTATGCCAAAACCTGCATCCAAATCTTACCTCTGAACTCTAGAGGGTGGAGCAAAGACTCCGTGTTTTGGGGAACAGTTAAAATACCGAACGCCAAATACTGAGCCATCATGTTTCCCTGTACACTTTTCCAGCTCGACTCCAAACCAGTATCCTGTGGTAGATATAAGAATATTATTGTGTTTTTTCTCAGTAATATACAGTATATACCAAATGCTATAGCTGTAGCCCATTTATTCTTCCTATATTCTTATCATGTTACCTGGAGCAAAATCTGTCTTTCCATAGAAGCGTACCACTCCCGGTTTCTGTCCAGCCACAAGAACTTGGTCCCCCAAGTCGATGTTCAGTCCCTCTTTGTCTAGACTGCCCACACTGATGGACTTCTTCTGCGTTGCTGCGAGAGACCACAGGAAACACAACCAGGGAACCGTTAAACTCTAGTTTACTATAACCACCATACAATTATTGTATCTAAACCTAAAGAGGTTCAGGCTTCCATGAAAAGTGTACATACATTTTTTCTCCTTCCTTCCCTTGCCTGTGACCCTGGAAAAGTCCATACGAGGGGTCTTTGGTGTGGAAGTGACAGAGGATGGAGGTTGTTCGGGGGCTTTACTGATCTTAGACACAGAAGAAAATATCCCTAGAAAGAAAAATTAAAAGTAGATATGGAAAACCATGCCAACCAATCAAGAAAAATTAGTTATGAATGTCCATCTAAATCTGCAGTTACATTAAATATCAATACAAAACAAATTTTCTTGTTCATAACTAAATTCCCCAACGAAACAAGCTTGCTTTTTTTTTTTACCCTAATGCTGGTGAAAACACTTACCGTATATACTCGAGTATAAGCCGAGGCTCCTAATTTTACCACAAAAAACTGGGAAAACGTATTGACTCGAGTATAAGCCTAGGGTGTCCATCTGCAGGCCTCACTTTGCCTCACTGTGCCCATGCCTCACTGTGCCCATGCCTCACTGTGCCCATGCCTCACTTTGCCCATGCCTCACTTTGCCCATGCCTCACTTTGCCCATGCCTCACTGTGTCCATGACTAGACTGACGTTTAACATGGGAGTCTATGGAAGGGGTGCCTGGCTTTGAAAAATCGGTGCTCCCCAGCCGTAGTTCCCCCAGACAACAAGCTTTGTACACTTGTAGAGGAAAAATGGGGCTACATGTGTGCAAAGTTCCGGTACCGGGTCCCCACCGGAGAAATTACCAATTAACATGGGAATCTATGGAAATCGGTGCTCTACGGCCGTAGGTCCCCCGGACAACAATCTTTGCACACTTGTAGAAGAAGAGAGGAGCTACATGTGTGCCAAGTTTGGGGTCATGGGGACCTACGGCCGGCCAGTACCGGGTCTCCAAATCCGGGAAATTAGGTGCCAAAAGGTGACTCGAGTATAAGCCGAGGGGGGCATTTTCAGCACAAAAAAAATGTGCTGAAAAACTCAGCTTATACTCGAGTATATACAGTACCTTATGTAATGCCTTTTGCTGTGTACATTTTCCTCCTGTGACCTGATTCATGTTCTCCCCTCAATGCTGGCGCCAGTACCCGCTGCTTAGTGCCTCCTTTAACAGCGTCCCACTGTGTTACTCCTGCGCGTGCGCTCCCGGGGGGTGCAAAAAGTGGCAACCACCCCAACCTATAACTGGCCTTTGCAGCGAGGTGAACATGGAAGGGCAATGTACATCACAAACAAACAAAAAAATTTCCCAGAACACTTACCAGCTAGCCTGCAAAACACCATCTAACAGTTTACGTTAAAAACAGAGGGTTTTGTTTGCACACATTTGAAAATATATGCACAAGCTGCAGTGCCCACACTATGCCCAAGCACAAGCTGCAGTGCCCACACAAGGACGGAATTTACGACTACAAATGTTCGATGTGAGCTTGTTGTCGGAAAATCCAACCGTGTGTAGGCTCCATCGGACATTTGCTGTTGTAATTTCCGACAACAAATGTTTGAGAGCTGGTCCTCAATATTTCCGACAACAAAAGTTCTTGTCGGAAATTCTGATCGTCTGTATGCAATTCAAACGCACAAAAATCCTACGCATGCTCAGAATCAATTTTACGCATGCTTGGAATCATTAAACTACATTTTTCTCGGATCATCGTAGTGTTTGTCTGTGACCGTGTTCTTGGCGATCGTAATTTCCGACAACATTTGTGTGACCGTGTGTATGCAAGACAGGTTTGAGCCAACATTCCGTCGGAAAAAAATCCATGGTTTTGTTGTCAGAATTTCCGATCGTGTGTACGCGGCATTAGGGACCTCTGTATATACTATGAAACTTGGAAATTTAGAGTTAGGACCGCAGTATATACAGAGGTCCCTTGGGGTGGGCACTGCGGCTTGTTCGTACATTTATAAATGTGTGAAAACTAATCTTTTTGTTTTTAACGTAAACTGTTAGACAGGGTCAGTTTGGTTGTTTTGCAGGCTGGCTTATAAGTGTGCTGAGAAATCTTTTGTTTGTTTGTGATGCACTCCTGGTGTGTCCATTTCCTAACATTTCCTAGGGTGGCAAGCCGCTCCTCCCCATCCTCTATATCCCGGTGTTCTATACCATTTTATAGCCTGGTACACACTACAGTTTTTTTTCATGCAACCCCCATGGGCTTACACAAATAAAAAATAAAAGCTCTGGTTGGAAGCCACTGTACTAACCATGCAAGGTTAGTTCAGTGATCTCCCCCTCTTTCTGCCATTGTCCGACCGACCGACATGAACACGGACAGAATGTAATTTCGGCATGAAAAAAAACGTTGTTTTTCAGCATGTCCAAAAAACAAAGTTTTCCCAACTTCATCATTAAAACGACGTTGCCCACACACCATTGTTTTAAAAAAATGATCTAGCAAAGCGCGGTGACGTACAACGGCACTATAAAGGGGAAGTTCCATTTGCTTTTGGGCTGCTTTAGCTGAATCCGTGTTAGTAAAAGACGATTCGCTCTTTTCTGTCTGTTACAGCGTGATTGATGTGCTTACTCCATTATGAACGGTAGTTTTACCAGAACGAGCGCTCCCGTATCATAACTTGCTTCTGAGCATGCGCAGGTTTTTTACGTCGTTTTAACACGATCATTTTTGCAGCATGTTCGAATTTTTTTTTTGTCGTTTTTCAGAACCTGAAAAATAATGTGTAGCCCACACACGGTCATTTTAATTGACGTTTTTGAAAAACTACGTTTTTTTCATGCGGAAAATGATCGTGTGTACGCGGCATAACAGTTTTAGAAAACTTTTATTTTTAAATACTAACTTCTGGAAAAGTAAAATCCTTCCCTTGCAGTCGGGCTGCTCCCGCACTATAAGGGTTGATTGCCCATTTAGGTCTAGGGGTCAGGAAAAGCAATTTTACTTACCCGATCCCCCATTCCCCCAACAGATAATACTCTTCTATGATCTGGCAGAAGACTTTTCCTCGATGTCTCCATGTCCAGTGCAGAGCTATGTGGCTTGCATTGGTCTTGATGGTTGTCAAATCTGACCACCGGGGCATATGGGGGAAGGGACTGCAGGAGTGGAGAAGCAATTAAGTCTTAAGGCGGAGGTTCACACAAAAAATGAACCTCTGCTTTTTAGATGCCTCCCCCCCTCCGGTGTCACATTTGGCACCTTTCCGGGGGGGGGGGGGGTGAAGATACCTGTCTGAGACAGGTATTTGCACCACTTTCGGGTTCTGATCCCCGCGGGGAATCCAGCCTGTCACGTCACCCCCCCCCCCCCCCACTGTCTTCTGGGAAACACTGTTCCCAGGAGAGAGCGGGGACCAGTGACGGCACACCGCAATCCTCGCGCATGCGCAGTAGGGAAGCGGGCAGTGAAGCCGCAAAGCTTCACTTCCTGATTCCCTCACCGAGGATGACGGCGGAAGCAGCCGAGGACCGAGCGATTGCTCAGCCTCGGCTGCTGACATCGCGGGCGCGCTGGACAGGTAAGTGTCCATTTTTTAAAAGTCAGCAGCTGCCGTATTTGTAGCTGCTGGCTTTTAAAATAAAAAAAAAAAGGCGGAACCTCCGCTTTAAGACCTTAATGAGCATTCAACCTTGCACTGGGACGGTTTTTACATTTTCTGTAGTTCAGCTTTAAAGTGGCATTGAACTTACATTTTTGAAAACTGTTTACAGGTGGGGTTTTTATAACAGAAGGGCATGCGCAGCTCAGACCACATTTACAGCACCACCTATGTTCCATAAAATACATTAAGTGAAAAAAACTTCATCTTTTAGAACCACTTTAACCTAATTAATTGCTAAATGTTCTCCCAGTTCTTCCTTGTTAGCACTTACTTTGCCATCTTTTTGTTGCCCTGTCTCAACTTTTTTGAGACATGTTGCTGCAATCAATTTCATAATTACCCATTTTTTTTTCTTAAAATGGTACATTTTCTCCATTTAAACATTTGATATGTTTTCTATTTTGTAAAAGGGAATAAAATACAGGTTTGAGATTTGCAAATCATTGAATTCTCTTTTTATGTAGATTTTACACAGTGCCCCAATTTTTTTGAAATTGGTGTTACATATTACATGTACTGTACAATTTTGGGTGGGAATCACTCTATAAGGCTATGATTTTATAACTCTATATAAAATAATTTACAGAACAAATTGACTGACAAAGTGAAAAAAAATGCTTACACATTTTACCGGTTGAAGTAATCTACCTTGAGAACAGTGACACCTACAGCATGAACACTGACAGCAAACAACCGTGAGTAGGCAAGTGCATTAGGAACATTTTAATTTAGAAAAAAAAAAAGAAAGTATAATTTACTTTTTACCTGTGATATTTTTTTTTTATATTAAAACATATTCAGTATTTTTTTAGTTGCTTTCAGAAAAAACAATGATAATTTTATAAAGGATTATTTCATAAGATGCCAACCAAACCTAAGAATGTCTATAATAATAAAAATAATAAAAAAAATAAGAATCACTCACCGTGTTTGGGGGGACAAATAAAATAGCGAATGCCTCCCACACTGCCATCATTCTTTCCCTCTGGCTCGTCCAGCTCGATCCCCACCCACTGCCCACTGGCAAACTCGGTGGTGCCACAAAAGCGCAATGTGGCAGCCTGCAAAAAAGTGGCATGAAGAAAGACAGTATAAACAATATGCTTGTTATCATGTCTATTAATAACAGTGTAATCTCATTGGAAATGGAAATTAATCCGGGCTTCCATTTCCATAGTATCGGGACGTTGGTACAATCTAACAGTTGCATTCACAGTCAATAGTCGCCCTGTGTTTTATGCATTTTTTGGCAAGGTCCACTTTAAAGTGTAATCTCATTGTTTTTGTTGTCTCTTGGGGTAGACATCCTCAAGTGGGTTTGTTTTGTACAGGAGAGAGTCTGCTTAGCAAGTAGGTTTTAAAATGGCCACAACCAGCCTTTTCCAGCTTTAAAAAAGCACAATCAGCAGTTCCAGCATTTGAAATCGGAGCTTTTCCACAGCAATAAAACATAACAGATAAAGATAAATCTAGCTCTAACTATATTCAAAAATTGCTTTCTTATCAGGGAAATGGAACTTGTTTCCATATCCCCAAAAAAAGTAGTTTTCATCATTGCACTTGACTACCAAGGTTTCAATGGTACATATGGCACAATTTCCTAGCCAAACTGCCAATTAACTTCAATTTGACCCATTAATGTTCTTAAAATTTAATTTTTTTAACACAATTTTGCTATTCATATTGCTAGAATAAGAGAGTAACCATGTAACAAGGGTAGTTGGCTCCATACACACCCAAGCGTTTTGTAGTTGAGGCTTGAAGCTCCAAACGCTCAACATCAAAAATCCCAGTTTTCAATTTTGCCTGTTCTCAACTGAGCATAACTACAAAACTACATTAGCTTTTTGTGAGCTATAAACTTTTTGGCCCCATTAGCGTTCCATTGGCTAAAAAAATAAATAAATAAATAAACCTTCAAAACACCTGTACAAACACAATAAAAAATAAAAAGCCTGTAAAAATTACCAAAGACACTCAATTTAGGTGTGAATGCAGACTTTAGATTACAAATAAAATCATTTCACAAACTGGCAATGCTAACAAATAAATATTACAACTGCTAAAATCAGGAAACCTACTCATTTTGTCCAGGTGTATTGTGCTATGCGTTCTTCTTTAGGCAAGGAAGACTTTCTGTAGTTTGCAGTGTGGTTGGCACACCAGCATGAATTCGTTTCTAAATGATCAAGTATATATAGTATATAATTAGACAGCAGAGGAACTTCCATGTTTGGAATTATGAATGTTGGGAATACCTAAAGGAAGCCTTCTGCCCTTAGGAGATGCAAGGCTAAGAAAACAAAGGTCCTTGTCACGTTGGTGAAGTTTTTTAATGTATTTATTTGCTACATTGTTAATTTTGACTTTTTAATCTGCAGAGATCAATAACAAATAATTAGACACTAGTTATGTTGAAATGTAAATCTAAGTTTCCAGCTCCACCCGCTTGATGCATGGTTACATGGTGCCAAGAAAAGATCTTAAGTAGGAAGATCTCATGGACCTTCTAAAAGATATGATATTCCAGTGTGTAGTTAAACCAACCAGCAGTTTCTTAAAACTTAAATATCTGTATTGGGTGGAATGACATTTGAAATCTACTTAACAATACAAAAATACTGTGGGCCAGATCCAGAGAGAGAGTACGCCGGCGTATCTACGGATACGCCGGCGTACTTTCAAATTTCCCGCGTCGTATCTTTAGTTTGAATCCTCAAACCAAGATACGACCACATCTGGGTTCGATCCGACAGATGTACGGCTTCGTACGCCTTCGGATCGCAGATGCAATACTTCGGCGTCCACTGGGTGGAGTTTTCCGCGTCGGGTATGCAAATGAGCTTTTTCCGACGATCCACGAACGTACGCGCGGCCGTCGCATTCTCTTACGTCGTCTCTAGTCGGCTTTTTCCGGCGTATAGTTAAAGCTGGTATTTTGCGGCGTATAGATAGACTTGCCATGTTAAAGTATGGCCGTCGTTTTTTTTTTTTTGCGTAAGTCGTCCGTGAATAGGGATGAACGTAAGTCACGTCTAAGTTCAAAAAATGACGTCGTTGCGACGTCATTTCGCGCAAAACACGGCGGGAAATTTCAAAACGGAGCATGCGCAGTTCAATCGGCGCGGGGACACGCTTCATTTAAATGAATCACACCCCCTGCCCGCCGATTTGAATTCCGCCGCCATAAATACACTAGGGCGCAAATTCTTCCTGGATTCGACTTAAAGCCAGGTAAGATACGGCGGCATAGCTTATCTCTGATACGCTGCGCCTGTCCATTTGTATGTGGATCTGGCCCCATGTATCTAATATACTCTACTTTCTTAGCAACTCATAAAACTATCCCATTCTAGCCAGCCATTTGAACTAAGAGCAAACTGCACAAATTGATTATAGAATAAAATGTTTAGCTGTTACCTTCTCTGCATCAATCAGTACTCTGTCCCCCAGCTTCAGTCCTATAGATGCCAGCATCAGGTTCCCAGGGATGTTGTCATAGTTGGGTAGCGTAACTTTGGGAAGGTTACAAGTTAAGGGCACCGCGTCCAAAAGCAGCTGCCTCAGCTCCTTGGCAATCATGGCAGATTCGGCTTTATCTAGGCCCATATCCATGGGGTCGGGAACCACATCTCCTGGGACTTGGCCCTTGCTGTTCTGTATAGGGTAAGGGAGAGAAGTGTCATATTTCTATAGACTATCAATTACAGATAGAATTTTTTGTCCATGCCATATTCAAGCCAATTCTCTATAGTGTAAATATCTTGGATTTTCCTGTAAATGTTGTGCTTGGTTTTACCCTCTTGTACCTCCTGAGCCTCCATGATGGGTCGTAAACATGACTGGTAGCCTCACTGATTCATTGGAAGCCTTGGGAGGGGGAGGAGCCAAGCTTGACTTTACAAGGAAAAGTTAAGCTTTTCATATAATTTCAGCTGCTGATACCGTTGGGCCATTTTGTTTTCATCGAAGGTAAGCAATTTTAGTCATAAGCTTAATCTGAATTTCCTTTCTCAGGATTCCCGTAAAGTATATCTAAAGCATATTTTTTTTATTTTGGATAGAGTAGGGGAGAGTTAAAACCACTGTCAGTAATTATGGAGATTGCTCTTCCTGTTTCATTCAATAGGAAGTCAGACAATATCTTTACAATGTGAGGGTATCCCGTTCTAGACAGGTGTCCTGGAAACAACTGTCCCCATTTTTTTTCTGTTGAAAAGCCTGTGGCGTGCAAAACACAACCCAAAAACTCCACCCGGTGCAGAGAAAAATGTGCACACACATAAAGAGTGAAATCACAAAAAACTGCGACGGGTGCATACGTCAGTGGTCCTCCGAAGAGGTCCCGTCTCTGATCCCTCGGGGCGTTAGGCTCCTGACAGGGAAAAGAGTTACTGTGGTCCATACAGCCGAAGCCATATGGACCCATCTTGGTCCAAGCAGCCGAAGCCACAAGGACCCAACATCCTCGGAGGGACTGCCGAAACAGAACCCTCCTCGGTGAGGCTCCCCCGAAGGGAGACCCCATGAGAGCCGACGAACTTAGCCAGAAGGCCGGGTCCACCAACTCCCAAGACTTTCAGAGGCAGGCCCGAGGACCAGCACCCTACTCGCCACACATAAAGTGCCAAGCACCAAACAAAAAAAGTGACAAAACAAACAAACACGGGGAAAAATAAAAAAGGAAAGTGGGGAGAAGGAAGATGGGAGAGTGAGGTAAAGTGACCAATGTGCAATACATTGGCTGGCCCTCCGGCCAGGAAACAAAAATTCCTCTGGTCCTAGACTTCCCCTCTAGACCTGTGACAACTCACAATTTTGGGTTTAAGCTTACTTTCATTTCCAGTGACACTAGTGTTCAGGATAGTTAGGGAGAGAGAATCGCAAGATAACTTGACAGAGGTTCTAACCAATCACTACTCTTTGCTTTTAGGTCTATTTTAAGCATTATGTTAATGGAGAGTGTTGAGATAAATACATTTTCTGTGTGTGTTAAGTATGATAAGTATATATCAGCAATGATGTCTTCAGGATACAACCTGTCCCCCGAAGATGTCATTGCTGGTGAAACGCATAGGGCGTGGTCTGTCTATGACATTATCAGGCTTCCGATTGCTAGCGGCATTTTTCCTATGTGAGCTATCAGCCTGCTGTTTTATCCCTGTTGTATCGGATTGCTACTGTCTTGGAGTACCGTGAACTTTGGAATAAATGGTGGGAGCATATAAAATGTGCTTCTCTATGGAAGTTTATATCTTTACCCTTTAGTGTTATATTGCAACATGCTGCTAAGTGGCAATTGTCTCTCCACTGGATGCCAGTCCTTGAAATTAACCATATGCAAGTTTGACCATTATAATTTGTGGTCCAACCTTTCTGGTAAGAGGCACCTTTCTACTGCTGCTATCTGGTGGTGGATTCCACTTTTTCCATAAGCACTTACTGCACCTTTTGAGGGAATGTGGCTTTTTGGACATATTATGAAGGGATTCATCTGGCGCCGTAATGGACTGTTTTTGCACTTTTGAGTTGCTGAACTTTGCCTTTTTTTGAATTTCTGGGTCTATGTGTGTATGGGCCCAATCTACATTATAATATGCACTATTAGTTACACATCTGCACTTTATATGTGGTTATTTATTTTGTCTTTTTGCACTTTTGCACTTATAATATTAGGGCTGCTTTTTGGTTTTCAAAGTGTATCTAAAACCAGAAACTAAAATGCAATATATTGCAGGTTGTCAGTCCTTAGATGTAAATGGCTGCATTCGTTTTCCTTTTTTTTCAGGCCAAGAACATTTAGTACAAGTACAAGACACAACTGTTGATCTTGCCAAAATGTAATGTCCTTGTCACTTTCTGGGAGCTAAAAAGACAGCTAAAGCAATGTTACCTCTCTTTTGTAAACTACTAGTCCCATCAATCCACCATGTAATGTAGATGAACAAAGACAGACATGTTTGAAGTCCAACTTCTGTAACAACCATGGCTGCCTCCATGGATACATACATTGGAGAAGTGAGCTTAGACACGAAGGAATAGGAAGTGTGTTAGGCCCCGTACACACGACCGGTTTTCTCGGCGGAATTCAGCAAGAAACTCGATGGGAGACGTATTCTGCCGAATAAACCTGGTCGTGTGTACACTTTTCGCCGAGAAACCCGTCGGGAAACTCGTCGAGCCAAAAAGAGAGCATGTTCTCTATTTCCTCGTTGGGCAATGGGAACATTTGGCTCGACAAGTTTTCTGACAGCCGAACAAGGAACTCGACGAGCAAAACGATGTGTTTTCCCCTTCGAGTTTCTCGGCCTCATAAGATTACAAAGTGAAATGAAGAGAAAGGGCCTGGTAAAGGCAAATGAATGCAGGCACCTCGCCCAAGGACAGATAAGTTGCAATATATTACAATATATTACATTTATATTACATTTAATAAAATAAGATGTAATAGCCTTGATAAGGCTCAAGCATTGTATAGAGGACAGCAACCCAAAGCAAATTATAAATAATACTTCATTGCTTTGATGACACAAAAATATGAATAATGAAAATGGATACTTTTAGTACTGTCTTGAACATTGTGGCTTGCAATCTTATTTAATGAGGTTTCTATGGACTACAATGCAATTTGACAGATATATGAAAGATATATATTAGAGGATGTTTCTCACCCTGACAGAGGGGTTGCCGCCATGTTCCAGCAGACACTTGACAGCTCCCAGGCAAAGATTAGAGGCGGCGATGTGCAAAGCGGTACCATGGTTAAAATCACTGCAGGTGGAATTTAGCACTAAGAAAGAGAGAGAAAAGATTAACCACATTAAATTAGATTTGGTATTTAAATATAAACACCTATTTATTAAATACCAAGGTATCATTTTCATGACATTTCACATTTTCTAATTTTCTAATGCATTTTGTGCAGAAAAGTACACAGTCTTGGCATTTTCCAAAAAAAAAGTATAGTGGATTTGTGCATACTTTCTTTCCTAATTTATTATGGTCAGGACTAAAAAAAAATATAGTATTTTTTTAGCCTGGCAAATAAAAAATATTGCATGGTAAAACTCTGCAGTCTTACACTCAGGCAGCAGATGGCACTGTAGTCTGTATTTCAAATATTCAGCTTTCAGCTATGCGGATAGAATCTACTGTGTGTGTGTGTATATATATATATTTTTATATTTGTTTTCTTAAATGAAAATATACAAAAAAAATTACAGATATAAAACAATTTAAAAATGTTTTAACTGAAAGAAAAACTATAATAAAAATGACCCATCATGTTTATGGTTTGCCTTTTTTTAAATTTATATGTAGATTATTTTATTATAAACCACAAAAAAAAACAAGAATACATATTTTTAAATCAATCTATTAGTATTATTATTATACACAATATTTAAAACCTGTGCTAAGCTGAAAACTCAGTAGCACTGGGGTTTTTTACATTATTATTATTTACAGTGGAACTACACTGTATCTGAGCACCACAAACAAAAAAACTAAAAAGTACAAAAAACAGTACTTAATTAATTTTTAATATTCAAAGCAAACTCACCCATCCATGAGAAATCACCCCCTAGCATTTCTGGCCGCTGCCATCTTGAGTAAGGGCAGATGATTCGTTTAGCATTTACTTCCTAAAATCCACCTGCCCTTAGCTCGGGCATGCAGACAGGAGGGTGTGCTTAGCTGAGAACCCCCCTCCTAAAAGACACGTGGGATATATGGCATCATTTGCCTAGGCCTGCAAACCAGGAATATACTTAAGAAATGTTAGGAAAATAGATCATATTTACAATTTTTTTATCTATTTACTAATGCTGACAGCATAAGGATTACAATAATTAGTGTTGATTGAGAGAGTGAGGTTCTGCTTTAATGCAATGCTCCTACCTATACTTTAAAGTGGAGGTTCACCCGGAAATGTTAATTTTTAACCTTAGATTCATGCTCATTTTGTCAAGGGGAATCGGGTAGTTTTTTTAAAATCTAAGCAGTACTTACTGTTTTAGAGAGCGATCTTCTCCGCCGCTTCCGGGTATGGGCTGAGGGACTGGGCGTTCCTATTTGTATTGACAGTCTTTCCACAGTCTTTCGACGGTCGCATCTATCGCGTCACGATTTTCCGAAAGTAGCCGAACGTCGGTGCGCAGGCGCCGTATAGAGCCGCACCGACGTTCGGCTTCTTTAGGCTACTCGTGACGTCAATCGAATAGGAACACCCAGTCCCGAAGACCATACCCGGAAGCGGCGGAGAAGATCGCTCTCTACAACAGTAAGAACAGCTTCGTTTTTAAAAAAAACTACCCAATTCCCCTTGACAAAATGAGCATGAATCTAATGTTAAAAAAAAAATTTCGGGTGAACTCCCGCTTTAACACATTTTCTTTGAGAGACATATTCCCACCTTTGTACCACTAATCAGATGCCCCATCTGACTTTATTCCCTCACCTTTAGGTTTTGATGATTTCAGAAGGATGCGTAGAAGTTCTGGGACATCAAAGTAGGCAGCATAGTGTAGGGCATTCATGTTAGTCCATCGGCTACGCAGAGTTACGTCAGCCCCCAGCTGAAGAAGCTGATTGGTTAGTCGAACAGCAGCTGTTGGGTCTCCTTTAAATGGCAAAGTTACGATGACATCAGTAGAGATAAAAATGTGATATTTAACAAAGGCCTTTGTTGTCCCTTTTTATATCAGTCATCAAATGATCTTAACAGTTTAAAGTTTTCCATCATTAAATCACTTTATTGCCATCATTTACTAAATACATACATTCCCAGGAACTGTCTATATAACAAAAGAATCCTGGGCAGAGAAGATTTTTTTTTCCATGGTAATAGAAAACCCTCAGTCAGAAATCAGGAATAGCTAAAACATAGGAAAAAATCAAAAGGGTGTTTGAGTAAAAAAAAGTATAGCAAATTAAAGAATATTATAGCATGTATACTGTATGTGCTGGTGTTTAGGACTACCTTTTAGGGTGCATTCACACCACGATTTTATCACCCTACTTGTTCTCAAGATTCTTAGGTTTGAAATCGTACAAATCTGTATGGCAAAACGTATCCATTCACTTACATTCATTAATGTAGGTCCCCAAGTGCATCCGATTTGATCCGCATCAGATTTGATACGATTTAAAATCGCATCAAAAATCGTGTTTGACCACGATTTTTGGTCCTGATTTGAAATCGTATTAAAATTGTGTCCGATTTTTTTTATATTGTGGTCAATCTAAATCGTAACTAAAAACTGTGCGTTTTTATCCGATAAATCGTACCCGATTTTTTATTACGCATGCGCACTAGACACTGGAACGAGCTAGAAACAAGCTTTATTGTACAAAACAAAAAAAAAACATTCAAATAGCCAAAACATTATGGCCATTGCCAGACATTATTTAAAATCAGGATCCGATTTTTTAGTGAAAATCGGATGGAAAATTTAGCTGTGCGATTTATGAATCCGATTTAAAAAATACATTTTGACATACGATTACATACGATTTTGTCATATACGATTCCATCCGATTTAACGGTCCGATTATCGGATGTAAAAATCGTGATGTGAACCTAGCCTTACACTTAAAAAAACTGGCCAAAAAGCAGGGGTCGTCTTATACACCAGGTCAGCTGCTCGGATGCCTTCTGGATGTGCGGTAATACTGTATGTAGCTTTGGCTACATACAGTGTATACCACTTAGCCAATCCCGGTGAGCGATGTATTCAAATGAATACAGAGCCTGCTCGGATTGGAGTAACAACCTCTGCCAATCTAAGCAGGCTACATACAGTAGCCTGCTCAGATTGGCTTTGAGAGTCAGAGAGGTGTGGGCTGATGATGGTGCAGCCTTTGCCAATCCAAGCAGGCTTTGTATTCATTAATAGAATACATTGACATACATTGAACCAGACATCTGCACTATGATTCAAGTCAGATTAAAGCCATCCTCTGCAACAGAAATTATATTTTTGGTTAAATACTCTCCAAGGGTTAATTGCTTCTATAGGGATGCAGACCTTGCAACCTGTCTCATCAGAACACTAATGCCGCGTACACACCATCATTTTTCGGGTTGTAAAAAAAGATGTTTTTTAAAAATGTCATTTAAAACGATCTTGTGTGGGCTTCAGAGCATTTTTCAGGTTCTGAAAAACGGGCAAAAAAACATTTTTGGTTATAGCCATCCTCTGCCAAAAATAAATTCGAACATGCTCTATTTTAAACGTTGTCATTTTTTGGGTTGTAAAAAATGATTGTGTGGGGGCTTTAACGACGTGAAAAACCCGCGCATGCTCAGAAGCAAGTTATGAGACGGGAGCGCTCGTTCTGGTAAAACTACTGTTCGTAATGGAGTAAGCAGATTTATCACGCTGTAACAGACAGAAAAGCGTGAATCGTCTTTTACTAACACAAAATCAGCTAAAGCAGCCCAAAGAGTGGCGTCATCCGAATGGAACTTTCCCTTTATAGTGCCGTTGTACGTGTTGTACGTCACCGCGCTTTGCTAGAACATTTTTTTTTAACGATCGTGTGTAGGCAAGGCCGTTTTAATGATGAAGTTGAAAAAAACATCTAGAGCCTGAAAAACTTTGTTTTTTACAGCCCGAAAAATTATCGTGTGTGTACGCGGCATGAGAGTGCACCAGCTGAATAAAAAGTCCCTCCCATTTAGAGTTAGTCTGCCCAGGACGTGGTGAAACAAACCGCTTTTCCAGAAACAGGTAGGAATCTGCAACAAAGTTTGTTAAAATTCCGGCAATCTACATTTATCACCAGTGGCGGCCTGTGCATTGTGGGCGCACAGGTGCCGCCCCCCCTAACACCACCGCCGCCCCCCCTATCCATGTGCCCGGCCCCTTTCAGGATGCCGGACACATGAATTCAAATTGCAGGGATAAGCGGGGGGGGGGGGGTGTATTTTGAAGCACCTGATTAGAGCCAGAGGCTCTAATAGGCTTCAAAATGGGGGTGATCCCCACTGGCTGTGTCTCTGTCTCCCGCGGGAGGGGGGTGCTGCGGGGTGATCGCAACTGCCCGTGTCTGTGTCTCCTGCGGGAGGGGAATGCTACAGGGACTCCTACATAAACCAATGGGGCCACTCAAGTGCTACATTCATAAATGTACACCATACCATACCATTCATAGTCTTATCTGACTTTACTGAAACAAAAGGGAACATGCATTATTTAGATAAAAAGTCATTTTATTACAAAATAATTGCTAAAATCACATATACAGTAGACCCATTATAGCGCATAAAAATAATGCATATACATGCCACTGAGAAAAATAATGTATTGATACCAGCTGCAGCGTAACCTCTGTAATATTACATTTTTTTACACATTTTTATCTCATATAAATTTGCTATTGCTCATAACACCATAGGTAAGTTTGAAGAGGCAGGTCCTCATGGGTCAGTGCGTTTCTCGGTATGCATTATTATTGTTAGTGACATATATAGGTGGATTAAGAACATTTACAGGAGAAATAAAATAAGCTAATCAGTCAGTGGATCTCCAGGGATGTATTCCAGGCGGCTGTCATGGAGCTTGTCATTGATGGGTTGATGTCCGACCGCTCTGTGTAAGAAGCAGGAAGTCAATGTCTGGAGCTTTGAAGGGATAGGAAGTCGCACTCCCACTTGCCAGCTATCTCCTGTCCCCACTTGTGCTGTCATAGCCGCGTGGCGCTTCACGTAGAGTGCCACTTACTATCCCCGAGAGGCTCCAGACATCGCCTCCCTGCTTCCTAGACAGAGTGGTCGGACATCATCAACTACATCGATGACAAGCTCCATCACAACCACCTGGAGTACAGCCCTGTAGATCCACTGACAGATGAGCTTATTTTAATTATTTCTTCTGTAAGTGTTCTTAATCCACCTATGTATTAAAAACTTCTGAGGATACTGTACTTAGATTGGTGCGTCCTTCTCTCTCTCTTACTCCAACCTCTTAATGACATGGTCTGGTACCCCATGCTGAGATGTGGCTGAGGCCAATCCGATGCGAAAGGAGTGTCTGGAATACTGGCCAGGGTCAAGGCCTAGGTTAACCAGGGGGATCCTAATGTGCCTGATGAACTGGCTGCCACTCTGGGGGGCTGGTCAGAAAAGGTTGCCACGGCTGGAGTTTGACAGGCTGGGTAAGTGAGACAGTAACCGGTCGAGTATCGCTACTGGGCATCAGACGTTGTTGGTCTGGAAGCTTGACTTCAACCCTGGGACTAGATTGTTGGGTTTTGGATATTACGAGGTGTAGCACAAAATGATCTTGAAAGCGAGCCAGGTGGTGTCTTGCCTGACTCAGGCCAATTTGTCGGGTGTAGGCTGACCTGTATGGAGCGAGTGTCAAGATTGATACCTAGGAAGGTGATGGACTGTGCTGGGCCTTCCACTTGCTCTGCTATGGGCATGAGCTGAGAGGAGGTTCCTGCACGAGCTGAGAGGAGGTTCCTGCACGAGCTGAGAGGAGGTTCCTGCACTCGCGAGTCGAGGGGTAGTGTGATGAGGCCGGTATGGAACCTCGACGTAAATCCGTGTACCAGGGAGGATGGCCAGTGAGGGAGTCGGGTGTAGGGAAAGTTAAAACCCCAGCCACCGGACCTCCACTAGGCCTAGTAATGAAGTGTTGTACAGCTTGAATATTACACCTATGCGTCAGTTTCTTCCTCCTCATTAAGAAGTTGGACAGGTGGAAATCTGCCTGATTCCCATATAAACACACATAATTTATATATTTGTGCGTGTGGTTATAGTCTTGAATTCCATTTTATTTTGTTGGGCTTTATTTTTGTATTATTTTTGTAGGGTTTCTATGTTTTTCTATCTGTCCATTATGTGTTGCCTGTGTTTATTTACAGTATGCATCCATTTATTTAATAATTATTAGTTATTAAGAATTTATTCTAATTTAGAAAGAGATTCATTATAAATAGATATTTTACAGATATTTTATTATTTTGATCTCCCTTTCTAGTTTTTGGTTGAGTTAACTGGTATATTTGGTTTTATTTTATTGGATCTAGTATTTTTCCCGTTGGCAATATATGAATGGACATTTGTGCACACAGATTTTGTGTGTTTTTTACATGTTTCAGTAATTTTAGATATTTTTCACCATTATCTGTAATCATGTTCACATTTATATGTTTTTAGAAAAAATATTTTTGCTGTTTCATGTACACATACATTTTCCATGGAATATACACAAAGATGTTTTTAGGAGTTAATTTATTTTGATATAATGTTTATTCGGCTGTTTTAAAGTCAATTTAGTTTGTCATAATGCACATTCAAGTTATGAGTATTTCTATCACCACATTTATTTGGTCCATCTCCGTGTTTTTCCTTGGCTGTGTGTGCTTCTTTTCTACCACATTTGTTTGCAGTTAAAGACAACGAAATTGACAATGCGATCTATGTTGTACCAGAATATATTTGCGATCAATATGTATGGTCTTATAGCTATGACTAAGCACCGATGAGGGTGTGAAATGCGTCAGCTGTCCTTTGCCTGCCCCCCTGTTGTTTTACATGAACTTTGATGATTCTTTACAATAAAAGACATTCTATTGGAGTGCGGCTGTCCAAATTTTTTTCTTTCACTAAGCAGCCGGTATTTGCCAAGTTGCAAGTCCCATGGTTGAAATTGAGTTTCGTATTGTCTAAGATTGTGAGTATGTACGAACGGACGGACTAAGTAACGATTGGTAGCTTGTGGCAGGTGCCTCATGATGGAGACCGGGCTGCAGGAAGCTGTATTACAAATAGAACTGTGTTGTGTCGATTCGTTGTGCCGACAACGCGACTGGACTTGAATTGGGCTGTAGAGTGTATGATAGGACCCGATTCAGATCGGTGTGTCGCTGACACGACTAGATCTGAATCGGGCAGTAGGGTGTGTGAAATGAGCTGTCAGAGTATGTGAAACAGAGTATCGACTGATTTATGAGTACGTATGGGTGTACGAAAGGATTGGTCTGAGCAACAATTAGTAGCTTATGGCAGATGCCTCATGAAAGAGATCAAACTGTAGTAAGCTGCGTGACAGAAACGTGACGTGTGGTGCCGAAGATGTGCATCGTTGTGCCACCATTGAAACTGGGTTAGACTGCAGGGCTGCCTGCTGGGTGCCAGGCTGAGCTACCGCTGGCGGTGGGAAGAGCAGCCTGAAGAGGTTGGCTTCCCTAGCTGTGGCGGGGTGTGGAACGCCCCCTATGCCACTGCTGTGGTGCAAAATTGGGGATGGTCCATCGCCTGAGGAACTGAATGCTGCCACGCTCAACCTGCGGAGGGTGACAGGGGGGCAGAGGTGAGGTCTTCACTGCGGGCCTGCAGCATGGCTCAAGCTATAAGACAAGGAGAGGCGGGGGTGTGTGTGTTAAGAGGAGTCGTAGTGGTAGGATAGTGAGCGGAGTTGTATACAGAGAAATAGACGAGAAAGGAAAGGAGAAGGACAAGAAAAGTAACAACATGCGCAGTTGGAAGCCAATTTGTGGTCTGAAGCGTTGAACGCTGTTGAATGGAAATTTAGAAAACTCAAGAGTGCATGGCAACCGAGGTGAGCCAGGAGGTGACTGGCCAGGTTACCGATAGCTTGGGTGCCCATCTGTGCTGAGCACAAACCTGTGAAACCAGAGCCCCGGGCGTACTTGGGCAAGTAGCTGAAGTCTGGTACAGCCTAAGTAGGAATGTTGTGTTCTGTAGTTGGTGACGTGTGCCCAGCCTGCCAACGCTTGCACTGTCACCAACTCAATGCTTGGCGACCTTGTCTGCATAGGTGAATGGGTGCCCTTCGAAAGCAGAGTGTAATGCAAAGAAACATGTGACAGTAACTAACGCCCAATGAGCAGCCCAAATCGTGTATGTGAAGTGAACGTTTAGTGAAAGGGTGCAGCAGGGTTATGTGAGAGTGGAGCCCATGTACTACACACCTGACTGATGCCCTAGATGCGAAGTCCTAGTTGAGGTCAAGAACTCAATCGACCGGGAACCTGTAGTAAGGGTGACATAGAAATCCAGTTTGTTTTTACCTGTTTAGTGACCTGCCCCCACCCCTAGATATGCGACTGGACCCCTGGTGAAGATGTGATGCCTGTGTATGTGTTTTTTTTCTCTGAGAAAATAACGTCCAACCTGGTGCAGGATGGAACCTGAACTCGACTGACCTAAAAGAGAAATGACAAACAGAAAACGGTGAGTGGATTTTGCCACTGGAGACGATGAGTGGCCGCATGCCACTAGAAATGATGCGTGGCCGATGTGCCACCAGAGACATGCTTGCAACGATTGCAAGAAAGCAGCCTTATTAGGAAGGCAAATAATATAATAGCAGAAAACTGAGTATGTAGGAATGAACTAAAACCATGAACGTGATTGAGAGTGTATGAAATGGATCCAATACGAATCGTTGTGCTACCGACGCGAATAGATTTGAATTGGACTGTGAAATGGATCTGATACGAATCGTTGTGCAGCCTGACGTGACTAGATTTGAATCAGACTGTAAAACGGATCTGATACAAATCGTTGTGCCGCCTGACGTGACTAGATTTGAATCGGACTGTGAAATTATTGAAATGGATCCGATGCGAATCGTTGTGCCACCGTCACGACTAGATTCAAATCGGGCTGTTGAGTGTATGAATGACCTGTTAGGCCCGTACACACGGTCGGACCGAACCGATGAGAATGGTCCGATGAACCGTTTTCATTGGTTCACCGCAGAAGTGGCCTGATGGTCTGATGTGTGTACACACCATCAGTTCAAAATCCGATGGGGTCAGAACGCGGTGACGTAAAACACACGACGTGCTGAAAAAAACGAAGTTCAATGCTTCCAAGCATGTGTCGACTTGATTCTGAGCATGCGCGGGTTTTGAACCGATGCTTTTCTGTACTAACCATCGGTTTGGTCCGATCGGGCATTGGTCCATCGGTTCGGTTTTGAAGCATGTTTTAAAATTTTGGACCGAAGGAAAACAGACCGATGGCCTATACACACGGCCGGTTTGGTCCGATGAAACTGAACTTTGGTTCATTCTCATCGGTTCGGTCCGACCGTGTGTACAGGGCCTAAGAGTATATGAAGCAGAGTATCGGCTGAGTTATAAGTACGTATGAGTGTACGAATGGACTTGGTCTGAGTAACGACTGGTAGCTTATGACAGATGTCTAACGATAGAGACTAAACTGCAGTAAACTGCGTGATAGAAACGTGATGTTTGTTGCTGAGGATACGAAACGTTGTGCAGCCAGCGCGACTGGGAATCCTACAACCAGCGAAGCCTGTGCCGAGTGATGTTAGACAAGCGTTGAATGCTGTTGAGTGGAAATTTAGAAAACTCGAAAGAGTGCGTGCCAACCGAGGTGAGCCAGGAGGTTACTGACCAGGTCACCGATAGCTCAGGTGGCTGTCTGTGCTGACCACAAACCTGTGAAACCAGAGCCCCGGGGCATACTGGGGCAAGAAGCTGGTACGGCCTAAGTAGCAATGTTGCGTTGTGTAGCTGGTGACGTATGCTCGGCCTGCCAATGCTTGCACTGTCAGCAAACTCAACGTTTGGCGACCTTGTCTGCGTAGGTGAAGGGACACCCTTCAAAAACAAAGTGTAATGCAAAGAAGCATGTGACAGTAACTAATGCCCAATGAGCAGCCCGAATCATGTATGTGAAGTGAACATTTAGTGAAAGGGTGCTGCAGGGTTGTGTGAGAGTGGAGCTCGTGTACTACACACCTGACTGACGCCCTAGATGCCAAGTCCTAGTTGAGGTCAAGAACTCAATCGGCCGGGAACCTGTAGTAAGGGTGACATAGAAGTCCAGTTTGTTTTTTGTTTTTTACCTGTTTAGTGACCTTCCCCCACCCCTAGATATGCGACTGGACCCCTAGTGAAGATGCGATCCCTGTGTGTGTGTTTTTTCTTTTCCCTGAGAAAATAACATCCAACCTGGTGCAGCATTGAACCTGAACTCGACTGACCTAAAGGAGAAATGACAGACAGAAAAAGGTGAGTGGCTCGATTTATACCACTGGAGACGATGAGGGGCCGTGTGCCACCAGAAATGATTTGTGGCCAATGTGCCACTGGAGACATGCTGGCAACGATTGCAAGAAAGCAGCCTTATTAGGAAGGCGAATAATAGAATAGCAGAAAACTGAGTATGTAGGAATGAACTAAAACCATGAACGATTGTAAACCGTGAATGAGAGTGTATGAAAAGGATCCGATACAAATAGCTGTGCCGCCAAAGCAACTAGATTTGAATCGAACTGTAAAATTAATGTAATTGATCCAATACTAATCGTTGTGCCACCGACCCGACTAGATTCAAATCGGGCTGTGGAGTGTATGTATGACCTGTCGGAGTATATAAAGCAGAGTATGAGTACATACGAGCGTACAAATAGACTTGGTCTGAGTAACGACTGGTAGCTTATGGCAGATGTCTCACGATAGAGACCTGTCATAGGCTGTATGTAAGTTCAAACAGGAAACTCTTTTATTGGATGCACACAACACACTTTTATACAGCAGTTTGAACACCCCGCCCCCAACAACCGCTTTCCTATTGGTCAATTGTAAAGTAAATTGTATTTCTCAATTAGGTCCTCTTAGCCATGCAAATGAGGACTTGAAACAGGGTCAGCAGGGATTGGTCTGATAGCTTGAATAGGAGGACTGCTATGTGTAATGAGACAGAAGCCCCAGGGGGCAATCAAAGTACACAAACAGCCAAACACAGAACAATGCTTTTCCTCCAGACCATGGAGCCGTCTGGAGGGGGGGGGGGTAGCCTTAAGACAGGGCAGAAGACCCCCCACTGTGTAACAGATTCAAACACTTCAGCATTCCAAGATCCATGACAATACCCCCCCCCTGAGAAACAGTCCAACAGCCACAGTGGGACCCCGAACGGGTCAACTTGAGGATGTTGGAAAAGTAGTCTTAAGGTTCCAGGTCTGTCTGCCGGGATAACACATCCGCCTTCCTGTTTTGAGGCCCTGGCCCATAATCAGAAGGCAAGAGGCTCGCATTCAGTCCTCTCCAAAAGCCTCTGTTGCAGCTAGGTCTGTCACAAGATCGAACTGCAGTAAGCTGCCCGATGGATGAAACGTGATGTGTGGTGCCAAGGATACGAATCAATGTGCCGGCATTACTGGATGCAAATTGGCTGTTGTAGACTGTATGAGGCGACCTTGTTGGATACTACGAGGCTTACGACTAAGCTGAATGTGGTGTTTATCGTGGGGTGGCCCTTGTGGGGAGAGTGTGTGCAGTTGTGAGGGTAACGATCATAACGAATAAAAGCAACAGTTTACAAATCAGTGCTGCCTGAGCCAAGCAATGTGAGATAACACATTTTTCAAGTTTTAGAGGATTTTACGTGGTACGCTGATGCAACTGGAATCCGAATTGGGTTGTAGTAGATCGTTAGAGGGCCACCCCCCTCTCCACAACCAAACCCGTACCAACCACCCAACCCCTCGAGGCTTAATTGAAGTGCAGACAAGGTACCAGGTAGGTCTAATTACCACCTCAAGCAGCCACAGAACCCGTGCTATCAATACATGCTCAGCTCCAAGGGATGAGGCTGCAACCACATGGACTGTGAATCTTACAACCAGCGAAGCCTGTGCCGAGTGATGTTATACAACAACCGACAGCAGCTCGGAGGATTTACGAACGAATCGCATGTTTGTAAAGGGATGACAAACAAGGCAGAGGGAACCTACGAATCTACTATACCTGTGCCGAATGATGTCGGGACGCGACCGACAACGACTGGAGGCAACTAACTACGAGAGGGATGCGGGATAGGAAATCTAGCAAATCCCAACATTGCATATGATACGAAAAGGTTCGACTCCTACCTGCAACAGTGAGCGAGGAACCGCCGACGAAGACCGTGAACGGAGAAGCCGCAACACACTGGAATCTAACACACGGACTTACGAACATGGAGTCAGCTGGCGAGAGTCGGCCTAGTGACGTGTAGTATTGCTCACCAGAACTGACAAGGGCCACAGGTGAGTGGTCTTCTTAAGTATCCCATGGAATCCTCCCATAAATTCAGGCCACCATACTGGCCTTCTTATATATTAAACAGAGCTCAGTTATTCAAACTGCATCAGTTTTGGGTTAATTGTCCTTTTAAATACAAATTATACCTAAAATGACCATGTACTATAACTCCAATGTCTACCAAGCTGGAGCAGGTTTGTAAACATAATTTTTTCCCCTTTTTATCCTTCTTTAAAAGCTGCTATCAAGGGCCCAGCAAGTGTATACCTTTTATTTAGATAAAGCTATATTCCTGAAATGTTATATGCTGTATGAAAAATATTTATTTTATGCTAAAAGTGGAAAACATAATACTATACATAAAAGAGTTGATACATTACCCACTCCATGGGCTCCAGCTTTGCATGCGTAGTGTAACAGTGTCATGTCTGTTAGTCCATCCCTGTCATTCACATGACATCCCCTCTTCAAAATCTGTCAGGAAAATGACTGTGAATATTCATGTAATTCATAACCATTGCACAACAAGCAATGCTTACTCTAACGGAATCTTAATTTGCATTTGATGTCAAAAGCAATAGAATTTCAGAATAACAAATCATATTATGGTCATACCTTTTCAGTATAAATATTAATCCATCTGACTGCAGTTAGCATTCGCTAACCAATGGCCACACAACAATACATGTTGCGTCAGGATATTGTGCATGGAGTTGATATTCCTGGTATTCCTATTGCAAAGCATGTCACTTAATTTATCTTGCGTGTACCTACTGTATATATACACAAATAAATATGTATGTATGTATATACAGTTGTGCTCATAAGTTTATATACCCTGGCAGAATTTATGATTTCTTGGCCATTTTTCAGAGAATATGAATAACACAAACACTTTTCTTTCGCTCATGGTTAGTGTTTGTCTGAAGCCATTTATTATCGATCAACTGTGTTTACTCTTTTTAAATCAGAATGGCAACAGAAACTACCCAAATGACTCTGATCAAAAGTTTACATACCCCAGTCCTTAACCTCCCTGGCGGTTTTCCCGAGTGTGGCTCGGGGTTAAATTTCAAAAAGACTTGCAGCTGTAATTGCAGAGGAAGGTGGTTCTACAAAGTATTGGCTGGGGCTTGCATGCCACACATACAAATGCATGCCACACATATTTATTTAAAAAAAAATTGAAAACCATTTTATGATTTTCCTTACACTTCACATGTATGTGCCACTTTGTGTTGGTCGTTCACATAAAATCCCAATAAAATACATTTATGTTTTTGGTTGTAACGTGACAAAATGTGGAAAATTTCAAGGGGTATGAATACTTTTTCAAGGCACTGTAGGTAATATAGTGTATGTGTGCGGTCAGCGGGAAGAGGTTAAAAAGGAAATTCAGGTATAAATACTTTATTCATAGTTACATTGGTCCAATCAGATGCATTTTATTTAAAAAAAATGGAAAGCATTCTCTAAATGGCATCCGTGACAAGCGGCCAACCTCCAGAATTCAGCAGGGCAGTCGCTCAGCAGCCGGAAACTAGTGGGATCACTGGAGTAGTGGTGTCTTTATCAGTGATTTCCAGCTTCCAGGGACATTGGGCAGGTATGATTTATACTGTTCATAGTTACATTGGTCCAAGCTGTATAAAATATCCATACCTCTTTAGTAGCAATCCAGACAATTTTCCGAATAGAAAAAAATATTTTTGAGATCCAGCTTGTGTGACAACTATGAGGCCGCGTACACACGATCAGTCACAACCGATGAAAACGGACTGAAGGACTGTTTCATCGGTCCAAACCGATCGTGTGTGGGCCCCATCGGTCAGTTATCCTTCGGTCAAAAAAAAGAGAACTTGCTTTAAAATTGAACCGATGGACGCCTAACCGATAGGTCAAAAACGATCGTTAGTATGCAAAAGCATCGGTCAAACGGCCGCGCATGCTCAGAATCAAGTCGACGCATGCTTGGAAGCATTGAACTTCGTTTTTTTTCAGCACGTCGTGTGTTTTACATCACCGCGTTCTGACACAATCGTTTTTTTAACCGATGGTGTGTAGGCGCGACGGACCATCAGTCAGCTTCATCGGTTAACCGATGAAACGGTCCTTCAGTTCGTTTTCATTGGTTATGACCGATCGTGTGTACGCGGCCTTACTGCTCCCACAGATACAATGGAGAGGACTGGAAATTTGACAGGCAGCTAAGGACTAGTATGTCACGTACACACGATCGGAATTTTCGACAATAAAACCGTGGATTTATTTTCAAATGGAATGTTGGCTTAAAAGTGTGTTGCATACACACCGTTACACAAATGTTGTCGGAAATTCTGAATGTCAAGAACGCGGTGACGTACAACACTGCAACGAGCCGAGAAAAATGAAGTTCAATGATTCCGAGCATGCATAGGATTTTTATTTGTTGGAACTGCATACAGGAATTTCTGTCTGAAAATTTGAGAACCAGCTCTAAAATTTTTGCTGTCTGAAATTCCGACAGAAAATGTCTGATGGGGCCTACGCACGCTTAGAATTTCCGACCAAAAGCTCACATCAAACATTTCTTGTCGGAAATTCCGATCGTGTGTACGCGGCAGTACACTGCAATTTATAAAATGTTTAATATTTTGAGGGGCTTAGGCAACCATACAGTCTACTTAGATTACATAAAAAATGTGGTCATAAAAGATGCAGGTTATAGTGAGCTTAAAGCGTTTGTTACCCCAACACATCATAATCCTGATATGTGCCTGCTGTTCCATGTACTTGAAATGAGGAAGTATCAGGTTCTCTTTGTATTGCTTCCTTTATGTAGAATCCTTGGTGTTCCTGCCAGTCTCTCTTCTTTCCTTTCATCAACTGACCACACTAAGCAGGAGAGCACAATGTGGTCAGTTCTCTAGCTATGCTGCTCTCCTCCAATGATCAGACTTTTCCTGACACGCCCCTCATTGCACAGCCATTCACTGGGAAGCTCAGTGTGCTGCTGCTGCTTCTCCTCCCCCCAGCTCTTATGCAGATGAGAACAGAGGGAATGTGATCACTTATAAAAAGGGAACATTTGTATATCTATATAAAAATATTTTGACTTTCATTTCTATTTTAATCTGAATAGGTTGTTTTATAAGGTGATCATTTAAAATTACTTTAACGAAATGTCCAGACATATTAAAAGAGAAAGCCATGTCCACTCAGTGAGCCTTAAAAGTCTAGGTTAACACTAGTACTGCATATGCGTTTTCATACTTCACGTGGTTCATGTGCTCCCGTTAAAATCTATGGGGCCACAAATGCACTATGCTGCACCAAAAGAAGCAACTGTGGGGTAGATTCACGTAGAATGGCATATGTTTGTGCGGGCGTAACGTATCCTATTTACGTTACACCTCCGCAACTTTTACAGGCAAGTGCCGTATTCTCAAAAGAAAGTTGCGGCGGCGTAGCGTAAATAGGCCGGCGTAAGCCCGCCTAATTTAAATTGTGAAGAGGTGGGCGTGTGTTATGTAAATTACCCTGACCCGACGTGATTGACGTTCTTCACGAACGGCGCATGCGCCGTCCGTGGAATTTCCCAGTGTGCATTGCTCCAAAGTACGCCGCAAGGACGTATTGGTTTCGACGTGAATGTAAATGATGTCCAGCCCCATTCACGGACCACTTATGCAAACGACGTAAATTTTTCAAATTTCGACGCGGGAACGACGGCCATACTTAACATTGGTACGCCGCATATACGCCTCATATAGCAGGGGTAACTTTACGCCGGGAAAAGCCTAACATAAACGGCGTAACTGTACTGCGTCGGCCGGGGCGTACGTTTGTGAATTTGCGTATCTAGCTGATTTACATATTCTAGACGTAAATCAGCGTACACGCCCCTAGCGGCCAGTGTAAATATACAGTTAAGATCCGAGGGCGTAAGAGACTTACGCCGGTTGGATCTAATAGAAATCTATGCGTAACTGATTCTATGAATCAGGCGCATAGATACGACCGGCCAGACTCAGAGATACGACGGCATATCTGGAGATACGCCGACGTATCTCTTTTGAGAATCTGGCCCTGTACCTTTTCAAAAGGTACTTCACCATGTTGCATTGATGCAAATGGGCACAATAGAGATTAATGGGATTTTCATTGCTGTGCATTGCAGCGCAAAGACAGACACAGGAGAAATCGCATTAGTGTGAACTAAGCCTAGGACCTAAAACCGGTGTCTGGGGTCCAAAATATTAAAATAAAAAGAACAATGGAAGATACACAACAAGTATTTCCCAGAAGGCAGGGAATGGTGGAGAGGAAGATTATACTAAATAAACAACAAAGAACCCATAGCAAACTATTCCAATGATGTGAAAGTTAACTGCAGTGATATGCTGTATACATTTCATATCTATCTGAGTCCCCCAATATCTTTAATAACATTGGGGGCAGAAGAACCCCAGTTCTTAACAAAGGAAGTTACCTCGCTGCCGATCACATCGATCTTGTGCTGGACTTGTGGGACCCATTGCCGGATGATAGCAAACAATTCAGGGATGGTCGTTTGAGGGTCAAACAAGATTTCCTGGCATGCAGGGTCGTTGGGGTCAAAGAACGTGAATGCTGTAATGTAAGTAAAAGAAAAAGTAATTAATGGAATTTGGTTCTACAAGAAAGAAAAATTACTTTTTGACGGATGCAGTCATTGCTGTTGGCTCCATTATCTAATGTGTCTGAAAGAGAAAAGATTGGCCACAGCAACCAATGAAATTTTGCCTTTCATTCTCACATATTGCACCAGAAACATGAAGGGGAAATCAGTTATTGTGCACAAAAACTATTCCATCTGCAGACATTTTGGATCTTTACACTCTTGGGCCGGGATTCAGAGAGATGGTCTTATCTTTAGTGCGGCGTAGCGCATCTGATATGCGCTACGCCGACGTAACTTAGAGTGGCTCGTACTGTATTCAGAAAGGACTTGCTCCCTTTCTTACGCCGGCGTATCGTAAAATGGCCAGCGTAAGCCTGCCTAATTCAAAGTAGCAAGGCCGTGGGCGTGTTGTATTTAAATTAACCGTGACCCCATGTAAATGCATGGCCGATCGAACGGCGCATGCACGCGCATGCTCAGAATCACGTTACAAATACTCCCTAAGATACGTCGGCTCAATGCTTTAGACGTGAACGTAACTTACGCCCAGCCCCATTCACATACGACTTACGCAAACAACGTAAAATACGACGCTGTTCCGACGTTTCCGACGTCCAGTCCATACCTTAACATGACTTACCCCTGCTTTATGAGGGGTAAACTTACGCCGGACGTAAGCCTCACGTAAACGGCGTAGCTAAATCCGACGGGCGCAAGTACGTTCGTGAATCGGCGTAGCTAGGTCATTTGCATATTTGACGCATAAATCTACGGAAGCGCCCCTTGTGGCCAGCGTAAATATGCACCCAAGATACAATGGCGTAAGAGACTTACGTTGGTCGTATCTTGGCCAAATTCAGGCGTAACTGCCTTTCTGAATAAGTGCATAGATATGACGGCGCTCATTTGGACTTACGACGGCGTATCTGGAGATACGCCGTCGTAAGTCCTTTCTGAATCCGGGCCTTGTACTTTATGGGCTTTTCTATGTCATTAAAGAGCTAGCATACACTAGGACAGTGTTTCTCACCCAGGGTGCTCCTGCACCCTGGGGTGCCATGTTAGTTTCCCCAGGGTGGTGCAAGCACAAGACCCAGTTTGCCCAGGATCTGAAATGGATGAGAGGGCTCTGTAATTAGGGGGACTCTTTGGTGATGGAGCACTCTGTCATGAGGGTACTCTGATGTGATGAATGGATCTCGTGTACAGGAGGAACTCTGATGTGATGGAGGGACTCTAGGATGATAGGGGGCCTCTGGTGTATAGGGGGGATTTTGATGTGATGGGGGGTATTCTGACATGAAGGTGGGACCTCTGGTGTGATCGGGGCCTCTGACGTGAAGGAGGCACTTTGATGTGATAGGACCTCTGTGAATTTCATCAAGGTGGTTGTGTGCATTGTCCCAGGCTCAGGTGTCCTACTTATAAGTAAAATGTATGTTTTTTACATTTTAGAATGGATGCCTTGAGATTTTGAATAATTGTAAAGGGTGCCACGAATCAGAAAAGGTTGAGAAACCTTGCACTTGGAAAGATAGATACAAAAAAAAGAAAACTCAGTTGCTGATCACCATAATCCTTTGGAAGAGGGGCCGGGGCAGAAGGGTGAACCACGGGTCGTTTCCTCTTCTCTACGATGGGACTCTGGAAATCCAGGGGATGTTGGTTCTCCTCCGGGGCGCAGTCTAGAGGATCTTCTCTAGTCATGGTTCTCTGTTCACTGATTATGTAGAAATTAAATGATAAATACCAACATTAGATCTGCAATTTACTGTCAGATGCTACATGGTACAGTCAAATAATAGAAGGACAGACAAGCAGTATTACAACAAGGCACTACACTACAGTATGTAGATAAGTCCACCCATACTCACACAGACCAGTATTATCACAGCAGTACATTTATAGTACAAGCCAGCATTCTTACACATACCTATGTACCCAGATAGCAAGCAATTGTGCGGTAAGTTTAAAAATGACTTGCTAAGCTATTGCTAGACTCGCCAGACTTTACTAGTTTGTTGCACAAGTCCACATTGCGTGACTCCAGATCAACTTTTTTTGAAAACATTCTGCAACTCTGCTGCAAGTTCTGGTTCAGTTATGTTGTGCAATAGTCCTCCCACCACAGAGGTCACTGTGGCTGAATTTTTATGTTGTAGACTTTTAGAGCTCTTGTGGTAGACTCACCACTGCAACTTTGCTCTTGCTATAGACTTGCTACGCAAATTTTCTATAAACTGGAAAAGTGTCAACTAGAACTTGTGCTTCAAGTGCTTTGCAAGTGTACAACTTGCCAGTGAAAATGTGATTGACGTTTTTGCGTAACGGCACATGCGCCGTCCGTGGAATTTCCCAGTGTGCATTGCTCCAAAGTACGCCGCAAGGACGTCATTGGTTTCAACGCAAACGTAAATGACGTCCAGCCCCATTCACGGACGACTTACGCAAACGACGTAACTTTTCAAATTTCGACGCGGGAACGACGGCCATACTTAACATTGGCTGCGCCTCATAGACCCAGGGGCAACTTTACGCCGGGAAAAGCCTAATGTAAACGTCGCAACTTGACTGCGTCGGCCGCGCGTACGTTCGGGAATTCGCGTATCTATCTAATTTGCATACTCAACGCGGAATTCGACGGAAGCGCCACCTAGCGGTAAAAAAAAAATGCAGTTTAGATCCGACGGCGTAAGAGACTTACGCCTGTCGGATCTAATGGATATCTATGTGTAACTGATTCTAAGAATCAGGCGCATAGATACGACGGCTCGGATTAGGACTTACGACGGCGTACATGGCGCTGCGCCATCGTAAGTCCTCTGAGAATCCGGGCCTCTGTGCCTCAGTGTCACCATCCCTGTACAAACCAGTATTATTACCATAAGGCACTCTGTAGTTCAGTCACATAATCCCAGTACAAACCAGTAATAATACAATATTTGGCACTCTCTCAATCAGTTAAACAATCCCAGCACAGACCAGTATTATTGCAGTAAGGCACTCTGTGGATCAGTCACACAATACCAGCCCAGACCAGTATCATGTTCATAAGGTACTGTTTGGATAAGTCATACAATCCCAGTATAGACCAGTATCATTACTATAAGGCACTCTATGGATTAGTCAGACAATCCCAGTACAGACCAGTATAATCACTGTAAGGCACTCTGTGGATCAGTCAAACAATCCCAGTACATACCAGTATTATTATCAAAAGGCACTCTGTGGCTCAGTCACACAATACCAGCCCAGACCAGTATTATTATCATAAGGCACCATTTGGCTCAGTCATACAATCCCAGTATAATTACTATAAGACACCCTCTAGATTAGTCATACAATCCCAGTGCAGACCAGTATTATCACTGGAAGGCACTTTGTGGATCAGTCAAACAATCCCAGTAGAGAGCAGTATTATTACCAAAAGGCACTCTGAGTATCAGTCACACAATCTTATCCCAGGCCAGTGTAATTACCATATGGCATTCTCTGTATCAATCATACAATCCCAGTACAGACCAGTATTATTACAATTAGGTACTCTGTTGATCGGTCACACAATCCCAGTACAGCCCAGTATTATTAAATCAGTCTCACCATCCCAGTGTGAACTGCTATTATTACAATAAGGCATTTTTCAGATCAATCAAACAATTCGAGTACAGCCCAGTATTCTTACGATAAGGTGCTCTGTGGATCAGTTACACAATTGTAGTACAGATCAGTATTATTATAAAAACATTAAGACACCCTGTGGGGCACAACCAAAGTGAATATTAGTATAATTACAATAAAGCACTCTGTAGATTAGTCATACAACTTCAATGTACTGCAGATGGGTTTCCATACAATGAGGAACTCTTCAGTTCAACCATATAGAAGTCGGTGTCATTCCAATAAGGCAGGGTGTGGTTCAATCATGCAATCTAGCAAGTATTTTTTATCTTTTTCAGATTGTGGAAACACAAAAACACTCACCCAAGCTCTACTACTATATTAGAGGTTGTGGCCCGGATTCTCAGAGGACTTACGACGGCGTAGCGCCATGTACGCCGTCGTAAGTCCGAATCCGACCCGTCGTATCTATGCGCCTGATTCTTAGAATCAGTTCCGCATAGATATCCATTAGATCCGAAAGGCGTAAGTCTCTTACGCCGTCAGATCTTAACTGCATTTTTTTTTTAACCGCTAGGTGGCGCTTCCGTCGATTTCTGCGTCGAGTATGCAAATTAGCTAGATACGCGAATTCCCGAACATACGCGCGGCCGACGCAGTAAAGTTACGACGTTTACGTTAGGCTTTTCCCGGCGTAAAGTTGCCCCTGCTATATGAGGCGCAGCCAATGTTAAGTATGGCCGTCGTTGCCAAGTCAAAATTTTAAAAAGTTACGTAATTTGCGTAAGTCGTCCGTGAATGGGGCTGGACGTCATTTACGTTCACGTCGAAACCAATGCCGTCCTTGCGACATCATTTGAAGCACTGGGATATTTTACGGACGGCGCATGCGCAGTTCGTTCGGCGCGGGGACGCGCTTGATTTAAGTGATACACGCCCCCTACCCGCCGAATTTGAATTCCGCCGGGTTATTTACGCTACGCCGCCGCAACTTACGAAGCAAGTGCTTTGAGAATACAGCACTTGCCTATGTAAGTTGCGGAAGCGTAACGTAAATCAGATACGTTACGCCCGCACAAAATAGCGCGGCTGTACGTGAATCTGCCCCTGTGTGAGCAGAGTTGGTGCACTGGCCGTATCATTTACTGAAAAAAAGTCCATAGTAGAAAAGCTGGTAACCCAATAGTTTCTTTAAAAGGATTTTATTTAGCACAACTGCGATGAACAATCCAGCATTATGCAAACTGTTGGCGCTATACAAATCCTGTATAATAATAATAATTAATCAAGTGATGGAGTACTGATTTCTTGTATGTTTGAAGCAGAATTTGTGAGCAGTAGAGCAGGAAGAAGACATGATCCTCCGGTATTGAGAAGTCAGTGAATTGTGGAAAGACCCTCCGCACCTCCGACCAATACTATTTAAGTTTCGGACAAGAGCAGAAAATGTGAAGTAAGGTTCCCTGTTCCTCACGGCATCTCCAGCAACGATCCGATGCCTCTGGAAAGAATATACATAGAGCCAATGGGGTGAGGTACCAATGCGTCAATAATTTGTAACTGGATTCCTGAGTACGCGCGCATATGGATAATTTGCAGTAAAAGGTGGATGATGTCCTGATGCTGGACAGATGTGAAGTTTTTATTAAGATCCCTTTCCCATTTGCGGAGACCCACTGGGGGTCCTAGGGTTTGAAAGTAGTGACCTAGCTGTAACTCCTGCCAGAAATTTAACCTGTACTGACCACCTGACTGCATCAACGTGGAGACCATGGGCCAGGTATCGGAGGTCAAAAAATGAGAACCCTGAAAACAGCCCTTCTTGAGACAGCAACGAAAGGGGCCAGCGCGGTGCCTGGAGGCAAGCTGGGTTCCCCATAATGGGGAACAGTGGTGATTGAGTGGAAGAAAGCTCAGGATTTCAGCAAGCCATAAAGCCAACTCGGAGAGTGGGGCCTATAGTGGGATGTGTCTTAAGGGAAGTTGGTAAGGCTGCATAACACTACGGCGCCCTACACAGGGGAATGGGGCTGAACTGTTGCTCAATGGTGGTCTAAAGCTTAAGATCTCCGGGCCAGATTCACGTAGCTGCGCGGCGGCGTAACGTATCTCATTTACGTTACACCGCCGCAAGTTTTCAGCGCAAGTGCTTGATTCACAAAGCACTTGCCTGTAAACTTGCGGCGGCGTAGCGTAAATGCATTCGGCACAAGCCCGCCTAATTCAAATGGGGCGTGTACCATTTAAATTAGGCGCGTTCCCGCGCCGAACGTACTGCGCATGCTCCGTTTTGTAATTTCCCGCGGTGCTTTGCGCGAAATGACGTCGCCCCGACGTAATGTTTTGAACGGCGACGTGCGTTACGTCCTTTCGTATTCCCGGACGACTTACGCCAAAAAATTCGATGCGGGAACGATGGCCATACTTTAACATGGGCTGTCTATTTTTCGTGGATCGCCGTAAACAGCCAATTAGCATACCCGACGCAGAAAACGACGCAAACTCCACCCAGCGGGCGCCGAAGTATTGCATCCTAAGATCCGAAGGCGTACGAAGCCGTACGCCTGTCGGATCTTAGGCAAATGCCGTTGTATCTTTGTTTGTGAATTCAAAATAAAGATACGACGCGGCAAATTTGAAAGTACGCCGGAGTATCAGCAGATTCTCCGGCGTACTGTTCCTGTGAATCTGGCCCTCCATATCTACACTAGTCGATAACTCTGCCAAGGTGGGCAGCTTGGTAGTATTTAAATGCATCTGGGACAGCTACTCCGCCATAACATTTTGGCAGTGTCAGAAGGCGTCTACAAAGCCTCAGTCGTTTATGAGCCCATATAAACTTGGTAAAAAGGGCATTGATTCGACGAAAGAAGGCAGAGGGAATGGAGATGGGTAATGTCTGAAAGAGATACATGAAACGTCAGTAAGATACTCATTTAATGACGTTACAGCAGCCAAACCAAGAGTGTCCGGCTTATCTTTTCTACTATGGATTTTTTCAGATTGTACCTATCTCATTCATCTTTGGAATGTCATTTCTTTAGCACATCTAAAGCGGAGTTCCGGCCATAATTTCACTTTTTAAATATAAATACCCAAGCTTAATGTATTCTAGTAAAGTTAGTCTGTAAACTAAGGTCCGTTTTGTTAGGTTGTTACAGCATTTAGACACTTTATAAAATAGAAATTGACTGGGGCCATCTTAAGTGTGGGCATCATGAAGCCAGACTGTATGACTTCCTAGATTTCAGCCTTGCAGATCTCGCACATGCTCAGTGCTGCACAAGCAGTGTCAGATCAGGTTTCAGCACCTGTGCTGTCCAAGTCACATGATTCTTTGAGACTGGGGAGTGCACAGACTCCTGGAAAGTTACACCCACTACATTCCCAGGAGTCTGTGCGGTGTAGGTTAGGAAGCATTAAGCACCTAGGTGCAGGAAGAGGGAAGATTAACTATTCTGCCTAGCAACAACACTTTGAAGGCATCTAAAAAAAAAAAAATTTGTAAAGGACTAATGACATTTTTTTAAAACTACTGATGTAATGTTATTTTTATGGGTGGAACTCCACTTTAAAGAACATAAAATCATACAATTTATGTACAAATCAGTGTTATAAAATCCCTTTGTGATCCATGCATACAATCCCATTACAGACCAGTGTGGTTATGATAGGACGCCCTGTGGTTAGGTCATACAATCTCATTGAAGATCAGCGTCAATACTGCCTGTGTTGACTTGGGGTTTTGTTTGCTACAACCTAGATTTGCATTTCCATACAAGGGCTATAAGATTACAAAACCCACTTGAAGCATGTCAACTGCGGGTTAGAACAAGGTTAAGTGCAGGTTAAATACAACTGTCAATGAATTCTGAATGATCTCAGAAGCTTCTCAAAGTGGTGCCATTGACACCAGCCCAAAGCCCAAATGACACAGACCCTTACAAGAATGGAATCTGTGCTTCAATCATAGAACCTTAGTAAAGGCCAACGTCATAACAGCACTCCACAGTTTATTCATACTGTCCTGATATAAAACTTTATGGTTCATATTCATCCAATAAGCACCAATTTGATTATAATTAGGATTAGTAACACAATCTCAGTACGGATAAGTTCTGCTAAAGTAAGCCACTCTTTGGGTTGTACTTCAGTTGTTAAAGGGGAGTTCCACCCACAATTTCACTTTTTAAATATAAATACCCCTGTAATACACAAGCTTAATGTATTCTAGTAAAGTTAGTCTGTAAACTAAGGTCCGTTTTGTTAGGCTGTTACAGCATTTAGATTTATAATCTAGTTTATAAGCTAGAAATAGACCGTGGCCATCTTAAGTGTGGGCATCATGAAGCCAGACTGTATGACTTCCTGGATTTCAGCTTTGCAAATCTTGCACATGCGCAAGCACAAGCAATGTAATAGGTTTCAGTCAGGTTTGCAAGGACTACTGGGAAATATGATGCCTATCCCAGAAACCCTTGCAAATAGCCTAGGCAAATAAGGAGGAGAAAGTAATGAAGGACTACAAAATAAAGGTATTTACAAGCAACAAATTAAATAAAAATTGTCCATTCTGAACACTATGAGATTAGAGCATGCAGCACAGACAAACATAAAAAAAATGGGTGGAACTCCACTTTAAGTTACTGCACTGGCAGTTGTCTCTTTACATTAAATACGGTTGCAAAATTGGACAGCATCAATAGCCTGGCAGTGGTCATGGCTGTGAATGTGCCTGGCAGTGCCATCAATAATGTGTAACACCAACGCACAGTCTTAGTTCTTGCTGAGTACATAAGGCCTTGATGAAGGTCCCGTCACTGTCTGAGGGTTCGGTTAGCCTAGGGGATTATTATAATTGTCTCCTTGTGCTGCCAATTCCTTTCTGAAAACAGTAGGACACTTTCAGACTTATTAAATATAATGGCTCAAAATGAAATGAAAATGTGTAAAGTGTAGGAACCAATCAACGTCTATCTTTTTTTGTCAATAACCTACAATAACCTCATATATGATTGGCTGCTATAGATTACTGAGCTTGGTACGTTCATATTAAATTAGTCTGCATATGGATACATTACTTTTTATGCAACACAAAATATTCCAACACAATCCCAGTACAGACCAAACTAGTATTATTACCATTATGCACTCTATGGATCAGTCACACAATCCCAGTACAGACCAGTATTATTACCATAAGGTAAGGTGACCAGATTTTTTAAATGAAATCCGGGGACATATTCAATATTTTTTTTTTATTTTTTACTAGCAATGTCGGCAATCGGCGACTCTCTGCCCGTTGCCGCCGCCGCCCGCCTTACAGCCTGTCAAGTCTTACTCTCCGGGCCCCGGCTACTACTGGGTGGGGAGAGGAAGAAGATCAATCTCCCAAGGAAGGCAAGGAGATAAGCAGGCAGGCGGCTGGCCGGGGCTTGAGCCAAGGCAGAAGAACATGCGAGCGGAGCTGAATGGGCATGCACCCGAAACTGAAGAAATATTCCCTCCGCTCTGACCAGCACATGATCATCAGAAAGGGACACAGATAATGGAAAAAAAATACACCCCCTAAGCTAGTAGGAGCGACAGAGCAGGGGTGTGCAATTCAGATTTTTTATTTTTAATTCTGCACTGGCTGTCTTTAAATTTGCCTCAGCCCCTGTTCAAATCCAACCCGGGGAAAAAAACAGGGACTGACTTGGTCTGGGGACAGTGTCCTCAATTCAGGGACTGTCCCCGGGGAAACCGGGGATGTCTGGTCACCCTACCATCAGTCACACAATCCCAGTACAGACCAGTATTATTACCATAAGGCACTCAGTCACACAATTCCAATACAGACTATTATTATTACAACAATTCACACAATCCCAGTAGAGACCAGCATAATTACAGTAAGGTTTTCTGTAAATCAGTCACACCATCCCAGTACAGACCAGTGTTATTAGTATAAGGCACTCTGTGGATCAGTCACACAATCCAATACAGACCAGTTTTATTGAAGTAAGTCTCACTATCCCAGTACAGACCAGTTTTATTGAAGTAAGTCACACTATCCCAGTACAGACCAGTTTTGTTACAATAAGGCACTCTGTGAATTAGTCACAATCCCAATACAGACTAGTGATCACAGTAGGGCACTCTATGGATCATTCACACAACCCCAGTACAGGTAAGTATTACTATAGTAAGGGATCCCGTGAATCCGTTACACCATCCCAGTACAGTCCAGTATTATTACCACAAGGCACTCTATGGATCAGTCACACCATCCCAGTACAGACCAGTATTATTACAATAAGGCATTCTATGGATCAGTCACACCATCCCAGTACAGACCAGTATCATTACAATGAGGCATGTCACAGTCACAATCCCAATACAGACCAGTTAGAGTAAGGCACTCTGTGGATCACTCACACAAACCCAGTACAGACCAGTATTATTACCATAAGGCACTCTGTGGATCAGTCACAAAATCCCAGTACAGACCAGTATTACTACAGTACGGCACTTTGTGGATCAGTCACACCATCCCTGTATAAACCAGTATTATAACAATAAGACAATCTGTGGATCAGTCACACAATACCAGTATAGACCCATTTTATTACAATAAAGCACTCTATGGATCAGTTACATCATCTGAGTAGAGACCAGTATTATTACAATCAGGCACACCAACCCAATACAGACAAGTATCATAGGCGTGTGCACAGTGTGTGACGGTAGTGCCTGGGCACCCCCTAATTACCCTGTGTGGTGCTGATTCCCCCTGCTTTCCCCCCCATGCAGTGTTGCCAGCTTCCCTCCTCTCCTCTTAGGAGCAGGGAAGGGGCTGGTAAATATTTCATAAACCGGCCTTCCTTTTCTGAATGAACACAGGGCTCCTAAAAAGAAATTAATAAAAAATAATATTGTAAAACATAATAAAACAAATGACATCCTCCACTGACCTACTGACACCAATCGTTGCTCTACTGACACCCTCCACTGCTCTACTGACAACGTCTACTGTCCTACTTACACCGTCCACTGCTCTGCTCATATACAAGCATGTGTGTTTGTGCTCTGGGGTGCACACTAATGCAATAGGCTGCACACACCAATGACCAGTATCATTGCAATAAGGCACTCAGTTAAAACATCCCAGTACAGATCAGTATTATTACACAATAAGGCCCTCTGTGGATCTGTCACACCAGTTCCATATTTCAGTAGCTTTATTCTGATCTGCAGGGTTTTTTTTTTCATTAGTACCGGCACCTCCAGCACTGAATGTATGCAAGGGGTGCTGGGGTGTGCTGAAGGGTCTACTGGTGCCGGTTGCTGGGGAATCTATTGTAGCTGGAGGGGGTCTATTTTTACACAGGGTGTCTATTGTTGCTGAGGAAGTCAATTGTTGCTGGGGGTGGGTCTTATGTTGCTTGGAGGTCAGTTGTTCCTGGCAGAGATCTACGGTTAGGGGAATGATCTATTGTTGCTGGGGCTGTGGGGAGATCTGTTGTTGCTGCCAGAGGTCTAATGTTGCTGGGGGAAATTATGCCGCAGGTGGTCCATTGTTGTTGGGGGGGGGGGGGGTATATTGTTACAATAGGGAATTCATATTTGCTATTGTCTTCCTGATTCACCACCCAGGCCAATCAGAAAGCAGGGCCGGTCTTAAGACCCGGTTGGCTGAGAGGAGAAGCAACCGTATTGGCCAGGAGCAGGGGGGAGGCACAGAGAAGAAGACGCAGAGGAAAGATGCCGAAACTGCCCACTACCTGAAATGGGTAAGTGCGGGGCTGATGGGCGGACGGATGGGTAAGCAACGGGTGGGGGGCTTTGTATGACTATCGACCGAGCGATGGGGGGGCATTTGACTGAACAAACGGGCTGGGGGATTAGGTGATTTGTCTGCTGCCCCCCCCCCCTCAAAATGTAGCAACAACCACCCCTGGTTAGGGTCGAATAAAGTACCCTCCCAGACAAGTCTGTTCCTAACTAATCTAAGGCAGCCCATAGATCAGGGGTCTCCAAACAAAAGGCCTTCAGACTTTAGAGGGGTAACCATGCTCTGCTATATTTAATTAGCATAGCATAAAAAACTCTTCTACCCTGGTTGATTCAACGTTTCTATAAATTAGCAGATTAGTTTAGGGATGAACCTCCCTTCCTATGAATGTCACTGGCCAAACATTTGGTGATTTGTAGAATCTCTGTACGGACCAGAATAATTAGAATAGGACATCTCTGTATAGACCAGTATCATTAGCATAGGACATCTGTGTTTGAACCAGTATCTTAGAATAGGACATGTCTGTACAGACCAGTACTATTAGAATTGGGTATCATTGTAGAGACCAGTGTCAATAAATAGTACATCTTTGTACAGACCAGTATAATTAGTATAGGACATCTCTGTACAGACCACCAGTATTTTTAGAACTGGACATCTGTGTAAGGACCAGTATCAATGTAATAGGACATCTGAGTATGGACCAGTATAATTAGAATGGGGCATCTCTGTACAGACCAGTATGATCAGAATAGGAAATATATGTATGGATCAGTATAATTAGAATAGAACATTTCTGTACAGACCAGTAGAATTGGGCATCATTGTAGAGACCAATGTCATTAAATAGGACATCTCTGTACAGACGAATATAATTAGAATAGGACATCTCTGTACAAACCAGTATCAATATAATAGGACATCTGTGTATGGACCAATATAATTAGAATTTGACATGTCTGTACAGACCAGTATCTATATAATAAGACATCTCTGTACAGACCAGTACTGTGTGTATTGGGCATCATTGCAGATACCAGTGTCATTAAATAGGACCTCTCTGTACAGACCAGTATCTATATAATAAGACATCTCTGTACAGACCAGTACTATTTGTATTGGGCATCATTGCAGATACCAGTGTCATTAAATAGGACTTCTCTGTACAGACCAGTATGATTAGAATAGGACATTTATGTACAGACCAATATGATAAGAAGAGGACCTCTCAATATAATAGGCCATCTGTGTATGGACCAGCATAATTAGAATCGGACATGTTTACACAGACCAGTATCTATATAATAAGACATACAGACCAAAACTCTTAGGCCCCATACACACGAGAGGATTTATCCGTGGATACGGTCCACCGGACCGTTTCCGTGGATAAATCCTCTCGAGGATTTTGATCCGATGGAGTGTACTCACCATCGGATCGAAATCCGCGCCGAAATCCCATTGCGATGACGTGTCGCGCCGTCGCCGCGATGATGACGCGGCGACGTGCGCGACGCTGTCATATAAGGAATTCCACGCATGCGTCGAATCATTACGACGCATGCGGGGGATTGATTCGGACGGATTGATCCGGTGAGTCTGTACAGACCAGCGGATCAATCCGTTGGGATGGATTCAAGCGGATAGATTTGAAAGCATGTCTTCAAATTTTTATCCGCTGGAAATCCATCCCAGGTGATAAAAATCCGCGGAAACAGATCCGCTGGATTGTACACACCAGGGGATCTATCCGCTGGAGCCGGTCCGCGGATCAATTCCAGCGGATGGATCCTCTCGTGTGTATGGGGCCTTAGAATTGGGCATCATTGCAGATACCAGTGTCATTAAATTGGACCTCTCTGTACAGATCAGTATGATTAGAATAGGACCTCTCTATACGGACCAATGTGATTAGAATAGGACCTCTCTATACAGATCAGTATGATTAGAATAGGACCTTTCTGTACAGACCAGTATGATTAGAATATGACCTCTCTGTATGAACCAGTATGATTTAGAATAGGACCTCTCGGTACAGACCAGTATGATTAGAATAGGACCTCTCTATAGAGACCAGTATGATTAGAATAGGACCTCTCTATACAGACCAGTATGATTAGAATAGGACCTCTCTATACAGACCAGTATGATTAGAATAGGACCTCTCTATACAGACCAGTATGATTAGAATATGACCTCTCTGTATGAACCAGTATGATTAGAATAGGACCTCTCTGTACAGACCAGTATGATTAAAATAGGACCTCTCTATAGAGACCAGTATGATTAGAATAGGACCTCTCTATACAGACCAGTATGATTAGAATAGGACCTCTCTATACAGACCAGTATGATTAGAATAGGACCTCTCTATACAGACCAGTATGATTAGAATATGACCTCTCTGTACAGACCAGTATGATTAGAATAGGACCTCTCTGTATGGACCAGTATGATTAGAATAGGAACTCTTTGTACAGACCAGTATGATTAGAATATGACCTCTCTGTACAGACCAGTATGATTAGAATAGGACCTCGCTGTACAGACCAGTATGATTAGAATAGGACCTCGCTGTACAGACCAGTATGATTATAATAGGACCTCTCTATACAGACCAGTATGATTAGAATAGGACCTCGCTGTACAGACCAGTATGATTAGAATAGGACCTCTCTATACAGACCAGTATGATTAGAATTGGACACATAGGCCCAGATTCACTAAAAAAACGCCTATCTTTAGGCGGGCGTAGTGTATCTCAGATACACTACTTCGCTGTAACTTTGAGTGGCAGGTCCCGTATTCAGAAACATTTTCCGCTCTAAGTTACGGCGCTGTTCCGAAGTCCATACCTAACATTGGTACGCCTCACCTACGCCTCATAGAGCAGGGGTAACTATATGCCTAAAAAAGCCTTACGCAAACGACGTAAAAAAATGCGCCGGCCGCACCTACGTTTGAGAATCGGCGTATCTAGCTCATTACCATATTTGATGCGTAAATCGACGGAAGCGCCACCTAGCGGCCAGCGTAAATATGCAACTTGGATACGACGGCGTAAGAGACTTACGCCGGTCGGATCTAATACAAATCTATGCGTAACTGATTCTATGAATCAGGTGCATAGATACGACGCCTCAAACTCAGTTACGACGGCGTATCTGGAGATACGTCGGCGTAACTCGTACGAGAATCTGGGCCATTGGGGATAAGTATCTAAATCCCAGTCCGGAATCAGTACTATAAGACCCTAGAGGCGTTCTATTGTTGCATTTATTACCAGTATCCTATGAACATAAGAAAAGGGAATGTGTTTTTTATAGTGACAATACTGTGAAGATTAGTTTCCACAATACAAAGCCCTTGTCTTTCACTGACATTCCACACCATGGAATAATCCCGATGTGACGGCCATTCACCCACATCCAGTCTGCAGCCAGCACACAGAACTCTGCAGCTTGCAATGCAATCAATGTGAACACAAGATGGTGATTGTAGCAGACAGACAAAGCTTCTCTCCACAGTCAGAGAGGTGGGACAGAGCCAGGCTACCATCCAGGGCCCGTCACCCAAGCTGCTAGATTATTCCAAGGAAGGTGGTGTCTGGACATGTCCCCGGGCATAGAGCCAGGGCTAGCGGGGCAGCACAGGACAAACAGGGGGCAGAGAAAAGAGGAGATTTAGATGCAGGGAGAGGTGTGTGGGGTGTACGAGAAATGGGGACTCTTTCTCTTGTTGGAAAAAGAAAAACATAGAGCCAGGGCATTAAATAACGTGGAAAAATAAAAAAGTAAGATAAGAGGGGATATCTAAGGGTGAGGATAAGGGGTTAAAAACAAGAAGAGCAATGGAATAGAAAAGGGGAGAAATGTAAATATGTCTGAGTGACATGATCTATATACAGTCACATTACCGAAGAGAACCTGTCACTGGTGTCTGATAACAGAGTAACATGTATTTTGGAACAGACCAAATAATACATTAGGGTGCAGGGGCAGAGAACAGAGAGAGGAAATGGATATATATTTGGAAGAAAGGAAGGAAGGGAGGGAGGAAGGAAGGAAGGAAGGAGACAGAGGAAAAGAAGGACACAGAGATAATGAAGGGTGAAAGCAGGTCAGCGAGAGGGACAGGGGAGAGGGCACATGATAGTAAGGGGAGGGATAGAGGGATGGAGGAGGAGAGCCAGCAGAGACACTGTATAGAAAATAGGGAGGAAGGAAAGGAAGGAAGGAAAGAAGGAAAGGAAGGGAGAAAAGAAGAGAGAAAAGAAGGAAAGAAAGGAAGGGAGAAAAGAAGGAAAGAAAGGAAGGGAGACAGGAAAGGAAGGAAAGAAAAAAAGGAAGGAAAGAAGGAATGAAGGAAGGAAAGAAAAAAAGGAAGGAAGGAATGAAGGAAGGAAAGGAAAGGAAGGAAGGAAGGAAGGGGAAGGAAAGAAAGGAAGGAAGGAAAGGAAAAGAAAGAAGGAAGGAAGGAAGGAAGGAAGGAAGGAAGAAAGGAAGAAAGGAAGAAAGGAAGAAAGGAAGAAAGGAAGAAAGGAAGAAAGAAAGAAAGAAAGAAAGAAAGAAAGAAAGAAAGAAAGAAAGAAAGAAAGAAGGAAGACACAGATATAAGTAAGGGCAGGGCTGGACTGGGACAGAAATTTGGCCCTGGACTTCATCCAGACTGGCCCACTTTGACAGCTCTCTCCCATGGCGGCCGGGCAACACCCGCACCCCCTCTCCCCCTTTACTAGCCACTAGCCGTTCTACTTTATAAGAGTAGAACGGCTGGTACTGGTACTCTTATAGGCAGTACCAGTGGGGAAGCTAGACATTATTTCACCCGGGGCAAAGAATCAGTTTGGTGCACCCCCCCCCCGCATGGGACAAGATTAGGCAGAAGTGAGAAACTCCCAGGCCATAGCTGTTGAGTCAGCTGTCTGTCCCCTCCCCCATGCTCCTCTGGTCCTCCGCCTGCTCCTCCCCCTGCTTCTCTGTTCCCCCCCAGGTGAGCACTGTGGGAAGGGAGAGACAGAGGAGCAGAGGGGGGCAGCAGTCCGCTGTCACTGAAGCCGGCCCACTGAGACATCGGCCCACCGGGAAACTCCCTGTAGTCCCAGTGGCCAGTCCATCCCTGAGTAAGGGTGAAAGCAGGACAATGAGAGGGAGAGGGGAGAGGGCACATGATAGTATGGTAAAGGAAAGAGGGAGAAATGAGGAGAGCCATCAGAGACACTGTACACTGTACAAAGAGAGAAGAAGAAAGGAGAAGAGATTGTTCAGACAGTAAATAAAAGAGGAAGAAGAGATGAGAGGAGACACAGCATAGTAACAAAACTATAGAAGGAAAAAGGAAGAAACAAGGCACAGACAGCAAATAATGAAAAGTATAGTAAAAACATAAAAAGGGAGAAATGGCACAGACACAGCATAGTAGGAGAAAAGAAGGCACAGGGACAAAGTGTCGTAAAAGAAGAGAGATAGGGAAAGAAAGAAAGAAAGAAAGAAACAAACAAACATAGGATGAGATGTGACATAGATATACAATATATAAAGAAGAAAGAGAGTGGGAGAAAAAAAGAAAAGAAGGCAGTGTAGTAAAAAGAGAGAAAGGGGGAGAAAGGAGAAAAGGCAGATACACAGTATAGTAACAAGAGAAATAGAGATGAAAAAAATGAGGAGACTGGGCAGCTAGATAGTACAGTATAAAAAAAAAAAAAAGAAAGGGGGAAAGGATAAAAGGCATAGAGACATATAACAAGAAAAAAGGAGAGTGGAGAAAGAAAGACAGGAGGCACAGAGACACGAGAGACACGAGAGAGAGAGAGAGAGAGAGAGAGAGAGAGAGAGAGAGAGAGAGAATGAATATGAGGAGTCATGCACAGGACACAAGAGAGAAATTGACTGTAAGAAAACTGGTGTACAGGACAGAGGTAAAAAAAAGATTAAGGCAAAAAGGAGAAGACAGAACAGAGTTAAAGATGTAAGAATTTGAGAAGGAGAGGGGGGTGGGGTATGGGAGGATTCTGGATGAAGATTGGAAGATGGAAGTCAATGAGTCATTATAGAGGATGGTAATAATGTTAATCATGGAGTCTCGAGGAGTCAGTTAATCACTCAAGTATATTACACCTTTATTGACCTGTTTTCATCTACAGACTGTATACAGATGGATCTTATCTCTCCTATATTCCCTCTGTATCTTCATCCCTCCTACATGACAACTGTTCAGAGCACTGAAATATTCCCATTTATATATTCATACCTGCTGCTGTATAATAACTCACTGCAGTCACCTTCCTATATCTAGCAGTGTTTATGTATAGCTATCCTACCTTCTATATAACCACCTTTCTCTGTATCCTTTTGTATCAACCTCTCTACTCATCTTTCTGTATATATCCTGTATACCTACCTCTTTACATATCTGTCTATACCTACCTCTGTGCATATCTGTCTGTATATACCCTCTACCTACCTCTCTCTATATCCATCTGTGTGTCTACCTTATTATACCTGTTCCTTCAACCCTCTATATCTACCCCTCTACACCTACTACTCTTCATATCTATCTGCACATACCCTGTATACCTAACTTTCTATCTGTATATACCCTGTATACCTACCTATTTACCTATCTGTATACCTACCTTTCTATCTGTATATACCCTGTATACCTACCTCTTTGCCTATCTGTATACCTACCTTTCTATCTGTATATACCCTGTATACCTACCTTTCTATCTGTATATACCCTGTATACCTACCTATTTACCTATCTGTATACCTACATTTCTATCTGTATATACCCTGTATACCTACCTCTTTGCTTATCTGTATACCCACCTTTCTATCTGTATATACCCTGTATACCTACCTATTTACCTATCTGTATACCTACCTTTCTATCTGTATATACCCTGTATACCTACCTTTCTATCTGTATATATCCTGTATACCTACCTTTCTATCTGTATATATCCTGTATACCTACCTTTATATCTGTATATATCCTGTATGCCTACCTTTCTATCTGTATATACCCTGTATAGCTACCTCTTTGCCTATCTGTATACCTACCTTTTTATCTGTATATACCCTGTATACCTACCTTTCTATCTGTATATACCCTTTATACCTACCTCTTTGCTTATCTGTATACCCACCTTTCTATCTGTATATACCCTGTATACCTACCTATTTACCTATCTGTATACCTACCTTTCTATCTGTATATACCCTGTATACCTACCTTTCTATCTGTATATATCCTGTATACCTACCTTTCTATCTGTATATATCCTGTATACCTACCTTTATATCTGTATATATCCTGTATGCCTACCTTTCTATCTGTATATACCCTGTATAGCTACCTCTTTGCCTATCTGTATACCTACCTTTTTATCTGTATATACCCTGTATACCTACCTTTCTATCTGTATATACCCTGTATACCTACCTCTTTACCTATCTGTATACCTAAATGTCTACCTTACTATATCTATCCATTGATCCCTCTATATCTACCCCTCTACACCTACTACTCTTCATATCTATCTGCACATACCCTGTATACCTAACTTTCTATCTGTATATACCTTGTATACCTACCTCTTTGCCTATCTGTATACCTACCTTTCTATCTGTATATACCCTGTATACCTACCTATTTACCTATCTGTATACCTAACTCTCTACATATGTATCTGTATATGCCCTGTATACCTACCTCTATACATATCTGTCTGTATATACCCTCCATACCTACCTTTCTCTATATCCCTCTGTATGTCTTCCTTACTATATCTATCCATTGATCCCTCTATATCTACCCCTCTAAACCTACTACTCTTCATATATGCACATACCCTGTATAGCTTCCTCTCTAAGTATCTAAATTTCTCTACATATGTATCTGTATATACCCACCTTACCATACCTATCCTTTGTTCCCTCTTCCTCAATACCTCCATCTCTACATATCTATCTGTATACACCCCTGTCTACCTACCTCTCTCTATATCCCTCTGTATTCCTACCTTACTATACCTGTTGATTTGATCCATCTATATCTGTCTGTACATCCTGTATACATCAACTGTATACCTTTTTGTATATACCTCCATGCACCTACCTCATTACATAACCATCCATGTATTATTTTAAATACCTACCTTGCTAGATGCATGAGAGTACTTATCTCCCTACATACATATCCACATATCTTTCTATTTATTTCTCTATACATACAAATCTGTATCTGTCTGTATACCTAGATCTCTACATACCTACACATTGATCTGTCTGTATACCTTCCTTATCCCATTGATACTACGCCTCTCTCCATGCCTACCTACCTGTCTGTGCCTCACCCTCTGTGTGTATGCCTCGTCAGCTTTTTTTTTTACAATATTTACATACCTTTGTATCTCTTGGTATACTGAGACTGTATGTCTTACTCTGTGCACCTACCCACTAATCACTGTGCTGCTCTCCTTGCACTGTACACCTACCTATCAGTATCCCATTCATTGTACCTTCTTCTCTATAAATATCACTACTAGGCCTTTTCTTCTATATCTAGCATGCAGCTATTTCTTATTTATTTTTTTGTTACGGCATGTTACATATTTTATATACATTTTGATACACATTGGCTACGTTCTCTCGGGTTATGTATACGTCGGTCTAGATGTGATTAATATCTTGGTTCTATGCCCTATTCATCTTCTAGATACCATTGTCTCCTATGGGAGGTATGGAGGCAGACTCACCCAGGCCTTGCTCTATCACAGACTGCTGTCCTTGGTCCTGATTCACCTGATGCTGAGCCCTGGTCCTCCTCTCCTCCTGATCAGGTGGATGATGGTCCTGATGCTGTGCCCTGCTATCAGCCGGGCGATGGTCCTGATGCTGTGTCCTGCTATCAGCCGGGCGATGGTCCTGATGCTGGTCCTGTTATCCTGATGTTGTTTCTTTCATTCCTGCGTCACTGAGATGCTGGGGAACTGTGCAGATAATGAGAGGGAGGAGAGATGGGAGGAGGGGAGAGCCACAGCAGAGGAGGCAGGGAGAGCAGACGCCAGAGGAGGGGTGGAGGTTCTAGGGAGACAAAAATACATTGTGAGGGTGTCATGAGACAGCAAGAGAGGTCGTGGAAGCATAACGAGACAGCAAGAGACCTACATGGAAGCATAACGAGACAGCAAGAGACTATTGCAAAAACAAAGACATAAATAAGGATGGCGATGTGACATTTGTAGAGAATTCAATGGTAACTGAAGTGACAATAAGCAATATCCTTATTCTCCAAAAATAAAACCATCCACATCCACTACTTAATGGCCCCCGTAATCTACAGGGAGTGCAGAATTATTAGGCAAGTTGTATTTTTGAGGATTAATTTTATTATTGAACAACAACCATGTTCTCGATGAACACAAAAAACTCATTAATATCAAAGCTGAATATTTTTGGAAGTAGTTTTTAGTTTGTTTTTAGTTTTAGCTATTTTAGGGGGATATCTGTGTGTGTAGGTGACTATTACTGTGCATAATTATTAGGCAACTTAACAAAAAAAAAAATATATATCCATTTCAATTATTTATTTTTACCAGTGAAACCAATATAACATCTCAACATTCACAAATATACATTTCTGACATTCAAAAACAAAACAAAAACAAATCAGTGACCAATATAGTCACCTTTCTTTGCAAGGACACTCAAAAGCCTGCCATCCATGGATTCTGTCAGTGTTTTGATCTGTTCACCATCAACATTGCGTGCAGCAGCAACCACAGCCTCCCAGACACTGTTCAGAGGCCTCGTACACACGACAGAGTTTCTCGGCAGAATTCAGCGAGAAACTCGGTCAGAGCCGGATTCTGCCGAGAAACTCTGTCGTGTGTACACTTTCGGCCCGATGGAGCCGCCGAGGAACTCGTCGAGAAAATAGAGAACATGTTCTCTATTTTCTCGTTGTTCTATGGGAGAACTCGGCCCGCCGAGCTCCTCGGCGGCTTCAGGGCTGAACTCGCCGAGGAACTCGACGTGTTTGGCACGTCGAGTTCCTCGGCCGTGTGTACGAGGCCAGAGAGGTGTACTGTTTTCCCTCCTTGTAAATCTCACATTTGATGATGGACCACAGGTTCTCAATGGGGTTCAGATCAGGTGAACAAGGAGGCCATGTCATTAGTTTTTCTTCTTTTATACCCTTTCTTGCCAGCCACGCTGTGGAGTACTTGGACGCGTGTGATGGAGCATTGTCCTGCATGAAAATCATGTTTTTCTTGAAGGATGCAGACTTCTTCCTGTACCACTGCTTGAAGAAGGTGTCTTCCAGAAACTGGCAGTAGGACTGGGAGTTGAGCTTGACTCCATCCTCAACCCGAAAAGGCCCCACAAGCTCATCTTTGATGATACCAGTCCAAACCAGTACTCCACCACCACCTTGCTGGCGTTTGAGTCGGACTGGAGCTCTCTGCCCTTTACCAATCCAGCCACGGGCCCATCAAGACTCACTCTCATTTCATCAGTCCATAAAACCTTAGAAAAATCATTCTTGAGATATTTCTTGGCACAGTCTTGACGTTTCAGCTTGTGTGTCTTGTTCAGTGGTGGTCGTCTTTCAGCCTTTCTTACCTTGGCCATGTCTCTGAGTATTGCACACCTTGTGCTTTTGGGCACTCCAGTGATGTTGCAGCTCTGAAATATGGCCAATCTGGTGGCAAGTGGCATCTTGGCAGCTGCACGCTTGACTTTTCTCAGTTCATGGGCAGTTATTTTGCGCCTTGGTTTTTCCACGCGCTTCTTGCGACCCTGTTGACTATTTTGAATGAAACGCTTGATTGTTCGATGATCACGCTTCAGAAGCTTTGCAATTTTAAGAGTGCTGCATCCCTCTGCAAGATATCCTGTCAAGTCCTTCTTTTGACCCATTTTGCCAAAGGAAAGGAAGTTGCCCAATAATTATGCACACCTGATATAGGGTGTTGATGTCATTAGACCACACCCCTTCTCATTACAGAGATGTACATCACCTAATATGCTTAATTGGTAGTAGGCTTTCGAGCCTATACAGCTTGGAGTAAGACAACATGCATAAAGAGGATGATGTGGTCAAAATACTCATTTGCCTAATAATTCTGCACTCCCTGTATCTTTCATGAAATTGTTTCTTATCCCCGGTTCGCAGCGATGCGCTGCGAATTTAAAGCGGTACGCTGATTTCTGTTTGCCATATGTGATTTCAATGTGAATTTGTGAGGGGAGTGGTCACATGTGCATTTTTATTTTCTATAAAATGTAGGCAAAAAAATAATAATTTGCAGCAATGGCACCAAACTGCGATTTCTGGTCCCATAGAAATCTACGGAGCAGAAATCCACACCACACCAAACTCGCACCCTTTTTTTTAACCAGATCAAATTATTGGGACGCCTGCCTTTACATGCACATGAACTTTAACCACTTTATCCCCGGAATATTTGGCTGTCGAATGACCAGGCCAATTTTGCGAAACGGTACAGCGTCGCTTTAAATGACAATTGAGCGGTCGTGTGCAACAAAATTTACTTCCTTTTTTTCCCACAAATAGAGCTTTCTTTTGGTATTTGGTGGTACTTAATCATCTCTGCGATTTTTTTTTGCGCTATAAACAAAAAAAGAGCTCACCATTACCATAAATGCAGTCTTACAAGTGCCATGAATGCAGCCTCACAAGTGCCATGATCTTAAAGGCGAAGTTCACCTTTTACAAAAAAATTATAAATGCATATTTTTTGCAGGTAAAAAAAAAGTCATTTTTTCTTTCTTTCACACTGCAGTCTGTAAGGCCCCACACACACTATTAGATTTTCTGCAGTCTTTTGCCTTCAGATTTACCAAAACCATGTAGTGCAAGGGCCTGCCTGATTGCATAAAAATGAATACTCTTAAGGCCCATACACACGATCAGACTTTTTGACAACAAAACTCCGATGGACCTGTTTTTGCAGACAACCTGACCGCGTGTACGCTCCATCGGACAAACTTTTTCGCTTTTCCATCGGACAAATGTTCGCTGTGAGAACAGACAAACTTTCCCGCAACAAATGTCCTACGTCGGCTAATCGTGTGTACACAAGTCCATCGGACTAAAGTCCAAAGTACAAGCACGCATGCTCAGAACCAATGCTAAAGATCAGACAACAATAGCAGGAGTTGCCCAAAGGGTGGCGGTAAAGAGCGGAAAAAACACGTAGTGCGTCTATTGCGTCACTACATCCGTGTGTATGCATACCAAGTTCATGGACAACGCCCTTCGGAGCAAAATCCACGGAAAAGTCAGTTGGAAGTCTGATCGTGTGTATGGCCCCGTACACACGATAGAATCCATCCGCTGAAAATTCCCAGTTCCAGCAGATAAAAATTTGTAGACATGTCTACAAATCTATCCGCTTGAATTGGCTCCCGCGGATCGATCCGGTGGTCTGTACAGACTCACCGGATCGATCCGTCCGAAGGGACACGTCATCGCGAGGGGATTTCGGCGCGGATTTCGATCCGATGGTGAGTACACTCCATCGGATCCAAATCCGTGGAAATCCTCTCGAGGATTTATCCGCGGATACTGTCCGGTGGACCGTATCCGCGGATAAATCCTCTCGTGTGTACTAGGCCTATGAGGCTTTAAGTTTTGACCTCATATTATATGGTTTTGGTAAATCTGAAGACAAAAATCTGCAGAAAATTGTATAGTGTGTATGGGATCTAAGGCATCGAACAGGTGCAATGCCTGGATTCTGCAGGATCTCAGTACACTGTCTGCTCGCACCTCCAATCCAGGCAGGCAGATACTGAATTGCAGAAAGATACAATGAGCTACGAGGGTGCTCACCAGCCTCCTCAAAGTTCATTGAGAACCCTCTTCCGCAATAGCTGGTGGTACTTGTAAGCATTCATTCACAGAAAACGGAATGAATGATGTGGAAATTTGGGCAAAGCCCTGCATAGGTGCGCTGTTTTTGAACTGTGATAGCAGCTGGAGGGGGATGAAGATCCCCTGCCCGCTGTCACAGGGAGTGATAATGGGGGGCAGGTGCTGGAACATATCACATGTTCTACCAGAAATATGGGTGGAACATGCAACATGTTCCGAAGATGAACTTGGCCTTTAAAATCAAAGTCGCTGGGTAAAAATTCTTAGCTGAGCAGGGATTGCAGCCAATGAGATGCAGTCATTATTCAAGTATTCTGACACCTGCAAGTGTAGTTGATGTCACTGTCAGAATACAAAGCCAACAGGGGAAATTCTTCCATGTATGCTGTTTAGTGTGGATGGGGGACTCTCCTGATTAACATGTACAGCTATAATCCATTAGTAAAAAGAAAACAGCTTTATGACACTCGTCATTGGACTGACAGACCACAGATTTATCATGCTATATAAAAGCCAGTAATAGAGAACCAGGTTTTGGATACGTCTTTGTAGCTTTGCTATCACTTCAGTATTCCTAATACACACTCTGGGCTAGATTCAGGTAGCTGCGCGCGATCTTACGGCGGCGCAGCGTATTGTATTTACGCTGGGCCGCCGTAAGTTTGAGAGGCAAGTGCTGTATTCACAAAGCACTTGCCTCCTAACTTACGGCGGTGTAGCGTAAATGGGGCCGGCGTAAGCGCGCGTAATACAAATGATGATGAGGGGGCGTGTTTTATTTAAATTAATGGTGACCCTGCGTATTTTACGCATGCTCAAAATTCCGCCGTAACTCGTCATTGCTTTCAACGTCAACGTAATTTGCGAACGACTTACGCAAACAACGTAAAAAATTCAAATTTCGAAGCGGGAACAACGTCCATACTTAACATTGGCTGCGCCTCCTAATAGCAGGAGCAACCTTACGCCGAAAAAGCCTAACGTAAACGACGTAAATAAATTGCGCCGGCCGTACGTACGTTTGTGAATCGGCGTATCTAGGTCATTTGCATATTCTACACCGAAATCAACGGAAGCGCCCCTAGCAGCCAGCGTAATATTGTACACAATTATACGCCGCCATATTCAAGTTACGTCGGCGGAGGAAGCCTATTTTTTGAACGTATCTGCCTTTGAGAATCGGCGTAATGATACGACGGCGCAGATTTGAAATTACGGCGGCGTATCTGGAGATACGCCGCCGTATCTGCTACCTGAATCTAGCCCTCTGAATTTTATGATGTTAAAGATTCAAGAAACTCCTGCTGTAATCATTATTGTTGAGCCAATCTTGTAAGGATGCTAGAAAATCTCTGACATCAATGAGTGATCCTCCCCAAAGAAAAACACAAACACAGCAAGCAGTCAAGCGTTGTATCAGAATTTTTTTATGCATTGCGATGTTCCAAGTGCTTTTGTGATCTTTTGTTGCGGACGTGTTTTATGCCAGTTGACGTAATTATGCTTAGCAAAGGGCTAAAATATGCATTTTCCATAGAAAATTCAAAAAACATGTTGCAGTGTTCTTCATTATCATAATACTGAGTGTGCACAAACAGCATTCAGTGTGAATAAACCCTTAGCCACGCAAGCAACATACAGTGCCTTAAAAAAGTATTCATACCCATTGAAATTGTCCATATTTTGTCATGTTACAACCAAAAATTTAAATGTATTTTATTGAGATTTTATATGATAGACCAGGGGTCCTCAAACTTTTTAAACAGGGGGCCAGTTCATGGTCCCTCAAACTGTTGGGGGGCTGGACTATAGTTGAAAAAATATGAACCTATGCTCCCATCTTATTTGAAGTGCAAAAAAACAGGAAAAACCAATACAATATTTAAAGTAAAGAACAATTTTAATCAACATAAACTTATTAGTATTTCACAGACTCCCCTCATCAGAGAACCCCTCCCCAACACAGACCCCTCTCATCACAGAACCCCCCCCATCACAGATTCCTCTCCTTCACAGATCCCCCCCCCCCATCAAAGATTCCCCTCATATTAGGCCCCCCAACACAAACTTTCTACAGGCTGGGCCAGACTTAGGCTTAGGTCTTAGCACTCCATCACAAAGCCCCCAATAACTGACCCTACCACAAAGCCCTCCAACACAAACTCCTCTATATCACAAAGCCCCCAATAACAGACCCCCCATCACAAACTCCTCTCCATCAAAAAGTCCCCATAACAGATCCCCCCCATTATAAAGCCCCACAACACAAACTCCTCTCCACCACAAAGCCCAGAATAACAGACTCCTCATCACATTCCCCCCATCAAAAAGCCCCCATAGCAGACCACCCCCCTTCACAGACTCCTCCCATCACAAAGCCTACCCAACACAAACTCCTCTTCTCACAGATCCCCCCCATCACAGATCTCCCCCCCCCCCCCATCGATATTACACTCCCGCCCCTTCTATAACATCCCAGCACTCCGCCTCTCTGCTACCTCAATCACACAAGACGCAAAGCATGGCAGGTCCGGACAAAGGGCGGGACTTTGCTAGTGAAAGGCAGGTGTTTGATTGCTGAAACTGCCCCGCTGCTTAACTCAAAAGACCCGCCTTTTGTCCGGACCAGTCGTGTTTCTCATCTTGTGTGATAAAAAGGAAGCAGCTGCGATATTAAAGGGACAGTCCGCGGGCCGGGTAAATCACACTGGCGGGCCAGATCCGGCCCGCGGGCCGTAGTTTGAGGACCCCTGTGATAGACCAACACAAAGTGGCAGGAAAATTATAAATGTTTTTCAAAACTTTTTACAAATAAATATCTATAAAGTGTGGTGTGGTTTGTATTCAGCCCCCTTTACTCTGACACCCCTAACTAAAATCTAGTGGAAACAATTGCCTTCAGAAGTCACCTAATTAATAAAAAGTGTCCACCTGTGTGTAATTTTTTTCTTAGTATAAATACAGCTGTTCTGTGAAGCCCTCAGAGGTTTGTTAGAGAACCTTAGTGAACAAACAACATCATGAAGGCTAGGGAACACACCAGGCAGGTCAAGGATAAAGTTGTGCAGAATTTTAAAGCAGGGTTAGGGTATAACAAAATATCCCATGCTTTAAACATCTCACAGAGCTCTGTTCAATCCATCATACGAAAATGGAAAGAGTATGGCACAACTGCAAACCTACCAAGACATGGCCTTCCACCTAAACTGACAGGCCGGGCAAGGAGAGCATTCATCAGAGAAGCAGCCGAGAGGCCCATGGTAACTCTGGAGGTGCTGCAGAGATCCACAGCTCAGGTGGGAGAATCTGTCCACAGGACAACTATTAGTCGTGCTCTCCACAAATCTGCCCTTTATGGAAGAGTGACAAGAAGAAAGTAATTGTTGAAAGAAAGACATAAGAAGTCCCGTTTGCAGTTTGCGAGAAGACATGTGGGGGACACAGCAAACATGTGGAAGAAGGTACTCTGATCAGATGAGACCAAAATGTAACTTTAACTACCGTATTTATTGGCGTATAACTATAACACACTTTTTTCCCCTTAAAATCAGGGGAAAATCCTGGGTGTGCGTTATACGCCGATCCGCTGTCTCTGAGCGCCGCCGCCAACATATACCGAGCGCAGTACACTCGGCTATGCTCGGCTCCGCTCTCGGTCACGCCCTGTGCCGCCTCCTAGCCTTTATGCGAGAGGAGCCGAGCATAGCCGAGTGTACCTCACTCGGTATATGTTGGCGGCGGCGCTCAGAGACAGCACGGGAGAGCTCAGAGACCGCGCGGGAGAAGCGGGGAGGACACCACCGAGGCCGCAGACGGATGCCGGTCCGGACAAGGCCGCTGATGGACGCGGGGCAAGACACCGACAACCTGTAAGTAATTCATTTTTTTTTTCCAGGAATTTCCCTTCTAGAGTATGGGTGCGCGCTATACGCCAGTGCGCGCTATAGGCAGATAAATACGGTAAGTATTGACTCAGGGGGGGCTGAATACAAATGCACACCACACTTTTCACGTATTTGTAAAACAAATTGAAAACCATTTATCAATTTCCTTTCGCTTCACAATTACGTGCCACTTTGTGTTGGTCTATGACACAAAATTCCAATAAAATACATTTACATTTTTGGTTGTGACAAAATGTGGAAAATTTCAAGGGGTCGGAATACTTTTTCAAGATACTGTATATAAGTAATTAATCTTCCACGATCTCAATGGTAAAAACAATGGGGAGGGACTCAATAAACCATTGCACCACTTTTCTGGTGGCAGTGCCCTTTAAAAATGCCCTTACGACAGTTTTTGTAGCTTTACAGAAACGTGCAACAAATTTAGGAAGATGTTAATAGTGCCACTTTTAGAAAATTTGTGCTATGACTGAACTAAATCTCAAAATAATTATCTCCAGTTCATAGGTAACAATGGCGGAGGTAATTAAATGAGAAGTATGGGATTCCCAGGATCACCCAGGTGGTTGCAGCATTGGTCCGATGCTGCCTCTGCGCCCAACTGCCTCTAACACTGAAAACTAAGCAATAAAAGACCACTGATCGCTCAGTTCTTGGTGTAAGAGTGACTGTCAGTCACCACTCTGTGCTCTGCCCCTCTAGTGTTCACTGGAGCACCAGGCTGTGCAGAGGGTGGGAGCGGCTGGCACAGGTTGTCAGCCGTGACCTGAGAGGTTGAGCCAGCTGCTGCTCGGACATCTGGGTGGATACCAACATTAGAGTCTGGACTGGCTGAGTGACAGCAGCCGACTTTATCCTGCTGTCGGCTGAATATGGGTCACAGGAGTACAGAACCAAGTACACAAAAGAGCTTTGGCCCGACTTCTCCTTAAAGGGGTTGTAAAGATAAAAATATTTTCCTCTTAAATTAAAGTCCGACAGTAGCTGATAAAGTAAAAAGTAATGTTTTGCATTATAACTAGTTTGCTACCTGTTGAAATCGAGCCGTTTTATTCACCTCCAGCACTCCTGAATCGTTATTCTCACTGACTTCCTGGTTTGCGGTGCGCATTCATTCTTGCAACATCACAGCCTAATGGGAACTACAGGTCCCATTAGGCTTAGCCTCCATGCCTGAGGGATAAGAGAGCATCTTCACGCAGGGCTGTAGTCATAGGGAGGGGGTGAGCGCATTTTGCTTTCCACCATGCAAAACAGCTCAGATGCTGGTGGAAAGAAAGAAGAGGAGAGACAGGAAATGGCATTTTCAAGCCTGGATTACTGTATTTTGGAGGTCAAAAGGAAAAAAGAGTTAAAGTGGTTGTAAACCCACTTTTTGACTTTTACCTACAGGTAAGCCTATAATAAGACTTACCTGTAGGTATAAAGAATATCTCCTAAACCTGTACGGTTTAGGAGATATTCCCCTCGCAATGCTCCGCTGATTGCAGGAGGAAATCCACGGCGTAAGGACCGGCAGCCGCTGACCCTTGCCGATTTTAAATCTCCCGCGCGCGGGAGTGACATCATCGCAGCTCCAGCCAATCACAGCGCTGGTGCGGTGATACCGTAAGACACGCCGGAGCAAGATGACATCTCGCTCGGCGAGGACCAGGTAAGTGTTCTTCACCTCGTTCCAAGGTAAGTATTTCATAGTCAGCTAGTATGCGGTGCATACTAGCTGATTATGCCTTTTGCCTTGCAGGTTTGAAAAAAATAAAATAAAAAATTGTTTACGCGGTTTACAATCGCTTTAAGTGATATTTAAATGCTCTAGATACGCCACGTAAATCCAAAGCTGCGCCAGCGTATCTTCTTTCTGTATTCAGAAAGCAAGATACGCCGAAATTATCCTAAGATCGGACTGGCGTAAGTCTCTTACGCCGTCGTATCTTAGGGTGCATATTTACGCTGGCCACTAGGTGGCGCTTCTGTCGTTTTTGGCTTAGAATATGCGAATGACCTAGATACGCCGATTCACAAACGTACGTGCGCCCGGCGGAATTTTTTACATCGTTTGCGTAAGGCTTTTCCGGCGTAACGTTGCTCCTGCTTCTATGAGGCGTACGCAATGTTAAGTATGGACGTCGTTCCCGTGTCGAATTTTGTACATAGTTTGCGCAAGTCGTTCGCGAATAGGCCTTTGTGTATATTACGTCCACGTCGAAAGCATTGACGATTTGCGCCGTTCGTTAAAGACGTCATTTACATGGGGTCATGTTTTATTTACATAAAACACGCCGGCTGATTTACGCTACGCCGCCGCAACTTACGGAGCAAGTGCTTTGTGAATACTGCACTTGCCCGTCTAAGTTGCGGCAGCGTAAATAACATACGCTACGCCCGCACAAACTTACGGCGGGCTACTTGAATCTAGCCCTTGGTGTTTTTAAAAAAAACATTCTACGCCATGTTTGCAACCACTAAATTGTAAAATTTAAGAATGCTGCATGATTTTGCACATTTCAAATGGTTTAATCATTATTTAATGGTCAACATGTGTGTGCCTGTAGGGGTACAGTATGTTAGCAGCACAAATTGAGCCTTTCATTAAAGATTAACAAGCTTTGACCCTTAGCGCAGGTGCAATTAATGGCGTTATTTATTTAGTAACTTGTCCCCCCTCCCACTTGCATTTATTATAGATTTTGCCTTGCATTAGCTATATTACTCTAATCTACACAATTCAGCAAGATTTAAACACACACAGATGGTAAACCATTCTAAAATGCAAGCCATTGTTCCCTAAAGGCATACTGTGATTGACTCCCATCGGAAGGGCTAACCAGGCCTTGTTCACTTAGGTTTTAGTTTGTATAAGAGGCCCATGTATAGCGAGGTTAAACACAGATCTAGACGTGCCAACTGTCACTTTAAACAAGCTGCCAGTATGCCTTAGGCCCGCATTTACATTAGGACAATTTGACCCACAATTTGACAGATCAAAGAATGGCAGCTTCCAGCAAGAAGAAACAGGAGCAATGCTGGAGGAAATTTACAACACACACTAATTTTGGTAGTAGAATTATTAATGTGGAATGTATTTTTCTTCCTAAAGAACATTTATTATATCTAGTTATGGGAAATATTCTGCTTTAAAGCATAATCCCTACTTGCATAAAAATTAATTGGATTGTTGCCTACTCTGAAATAAAAAATGTCACACATACTTAGGTGGAAGGTAGGCAAATCTAATTGCTTGTGGTACTTTATTGAAAACCATGTGTATCATTCAACCTTGACTTGTGGTGGATAAAATTCTAACATTCAAAATAATAATTGTTTGAAAGGACAGTTTATCATCAAAGTAATGTTCTAGGATATCGATAAAGTTGGGAAAGCATTAGACAAGAAGGACCAATTCAACACTTTATTATGTGATGTGGCAAATGCTCTGTACATAAAATAAGTTTTATTTTCTTAGGAAAGATCATCATTGAGAGGATGCCATGATTCCAGATACACCTGCAGGGAGAAAAAAAAATGTTGTTGGTAAATGAAGACTGAACAAACCTAGCTATTTGCAAAACACATGAAATCTCAAATTATGCCCAAACTGAGATTAAGCATAATCTCTGGTTGCATAGCAGTGAATTCTTTCTTCGTTTATAAACACAACAGGTATAAAACTATCATAATCCACACTGATGCATTTTGACCAAACCCGGCCCTAATCATAGCAGTATATAAAATGTATCTCCACTACCTTTAAAAGAGAAGTGCAAGAACTGAATACAACAATTATACTCACCTAGGTGGATGCAGCAGTCCCCTGCCACCTCCAAGTCTGAGAACTGATCAAATACTGTTGATCAGTTCTCGGTCTTCAGTGACTGTCGGTCACTGGCTCTCTGCTCTGTCCCTCCAGTGCTCACTGGATGCTGGGCTGTGAAGGTGGTGGAGTGGCTGGCTCAATCTCACAGTGGTTCGCTGAGAGGCTGAGCCAGCTGCTGGTCAGGCATCTGGGTGGATCCCAACAAAGTCAGGATAGATCCACAGCCTGGACCAGACGAGTAAAATTAGCTGACAGAAGAGTAACCCACTGTCAGTTGAAAACGGGTCACAGGAGAGCAGAATGAAGTGGAAACATTTTGTACATCCCTCCCTTACATGCTGAAGCCTCTGTATGGCCCAACTCTAGAGCAGTGGTTCTCAACCCCCCTAGTGCAGTGACCCCTTGATAAAATTTCCCCCAAGTTGTGGGGACCCCTGACAGTAAAATTATTTTTGGAGCGTGGGTTGTTAGCATCCAAGACAATTTGCATCCCTAACCCATGGACATTTAGCGCTCCCTGAATCCCTTCCACTCGTACAGTATTAAAACCCCTTATGGTACATTTTAGAATGTGCCACTTTTTCTCTTTGTTCTCATTTCTTTCCCCTTTATCTCTCTCTATCCTAATTTCCTGTTCAGCCCCCCAAAATCCCTCTCTGGCCACCTTTTTTCTTACCCCCCCCCCCCCCCTCTTTTCATCTTCCTTCCATGTATTCTCTATTTTTATTCCTTCTATTACTCCTTGGTGGGAGTTCTGATCAGCTAACTAAGGTGCACTTGATCAAGGTCATCTGCTGATCTGAGAACTGTAGTGGGGACTTTTAATGCCAACTATAATCGCAGGCAGTTACTCACTGCATCTCCGGCTTCACTGTGTCTCACAGCAGTGACACCTACGCCGAAATCAGGAGATAGGGGCTGGAAGAGACCCTCCCACTTCACATTCCTCACCAGTCAGCTGACCTCTAGTCTCTGCCCCCCAGCCATGCCGTGAAACTGAATGGACGGCTGCAAGGAGGCCGAGGGCTCAGCCCAGCTGGGCGGCAGAGAAAAGGCTGGCAGAGTGGTGTGGGCTTCAGGAACAGCCCAGGATTCGGTGACCCCTGGCAAAATCGCCACTCGACCCCCAGGTTGAGAACCACTGCTCTAGAGAGTGTTTAAGTAAAGTGCAGTATAACATCAGGTAAACCTACTATCAAAGTCAATCTTTTCCACAATGTTTTTGGGCTTGATGTTCTCCTCCTGGTTACAGATGAAGATCTTGCCGTTTTCTGCTTCTGTCCAGCCATATTTGCTCATCCATACTCTAAGTTGGGGCTCTGAAAAGAAAAATAAGAATTAAAAAAACACAATTTTTTTTGTCCACTACACAGCCTCAGCCTTGGAACTTTTTATCTTGGGAGTCTCATCTTTCTGCTAACGCATCTGAACTCCTCATGACTATGAGGAAACCGTTTTTTAAAAGATTTTAACATACCTGACAGATCTCCAAGCATCTCAGCCAAAAGCCACCGGTCTATGTGCTGATAAGTGATCCCCACAACATGGCAGATAACTAAAATACAGAAGAAACTAATCATTAGGATAACAGGACAAACCTATAACTCAGCTGACAGATTCACTGCCCAGCATTCTCAGACATTATTTCTGAACAATCCTACACCAAGGGCCCGATTCATTCATCCCATGGAAAAAGTGAAAGTTTTAGGATAAAAATAAATAAATAAGTAAAATATGGTAGCCACCACTTCCCATCCTGCGGCCGACTATATACGAGCCGCAAGGTGGCTCTCATCTGCCGGGAGGCCGTCTATATACGGCACAAATATACAAAAGCCTGGGTGGGAGCCTGGGGAGGAGGAGGCTGATCCCAGGAAAGAGGTTACTATTGGCAAATCATGGGCTATACTCAGAATATGCAAATATATAAATAATTTATTATGGTACTACAAAACATGATAAAAATTGGTCTGCTGTAAAAGTAGACAACGTGGCAGAGCAAATATATGGAATAGTATGCTATCGCATAAGCGGTATAGCTGGTGGTAGACTCACGAACAAAAAACAAATCACAAACATATAACAATGAACCCAGACAGTCCGGACACGATAGTGTTACTTCTGTGGTGGTTCACCTAGGGGAGAGACCCCTGATCAAAATGGATCAGTGTGGTACTATGGCAAGTTAGCCTAATTGTTGGTGAGCAAACCACAGAGGTGACACTGCGGGGGGGGGGGGGGGGGGGGAAGCAGGCTATGATGAAGGTTGCCCTGAGCATCTATAATTGTTGCACGTTTGTAAACAAAAATTCATGACTGGTATGATGGACATAGATAGAGCCCACCAATGTGGAGAGTTGTGTCCCGTGTGAGAAATTATCCAAATCTACCAGCAAAGAAAATTCAGGGTATCAAAAGGACTTAAGAACTGTGGTTCTACTGCTGCAGAATAATGGTCAAACCAGGCTGGTATTGAAAATGCATAGTCTTACTCTTACAACTCTGGCGGTACTATCTAGTGAGTTAGGATGGCCATAGAGGGATTGAAATTCAGCCAGTTAAGCAGGAAACTGACACATTTTGATCAATCTATAGGCAGGCTAGTTGTGCTTGAAGTAGATTGACGTCATTACAACAGGCCTGTTGGGTTTTTTGACTGTTGATGGGGGGGGGGGCAATTTTCTTTCCTTTAACCCTATGGTTGAAGGAAAGAATATTGCATAATCTATGGCTTGCTTAAGTGACCTGGTCCAAGCATGTAGCTAGTGAAGCTTGATCTACTATCTTGCATTACTGTTTAAGGTCTGTGACTCACCAGATAGTATAACCATAGTTAAAATGACAATCCTGAAGGCACCACCTGTAAAAAGTGTCAGCTCCTGTTTTTCCATCCTCACAGATTCACTTTAAATTACAAGTTTTCAAAAATCATATCGGTTGAGCACCGCAGATGTGCTGAAGCCAATACAAATACATATACCATTTTGTATACTCCATAATGTTTACTTACATTTTCTCACTGAGTCCTCAAAGCCAGCAATACCATCAAGCAGATCGAGATTCTCATCCAATGCTTGCTGGGGAGACAAAAAAAAAAAAAAAAAAAAAACGCATAATTTAGTCAGCAGCAAAATGCACAAAGAGCACTTAAAGCGGAGGGCCGCCTGTCCCTTAAAAAAAAGTTAAAAAGTCAGCAGCTATAAATACTGTAGCTGCTGACATTTACATTTCAGTGTTTTTATTGAAAAGATCTAGTAACAGGAGTAATATTGGAATAAAGTCAAATCTCAGGTTGTCTAATCAAAATATAGGCAAATAAGGTATGAACAAAAAGAATGGGTACAATCCAAAATTATAAGGAAAGTGCATACAATAGGCAGAAAATAGTCTCAGGTTAACATTTAAAGGTTAAATGTACTATCCTAAATCATCGAAAAAAAATGAAGACAAAACTTAGTCCTGAGCAATAATGGGACCGAATAATCACTTATTGTCGGTAGACAGGAATACAGCCATGTGTGATGGAGGGCAGGAACAAGGGCATGGTATGGGGGAATGAATGGAGGGAGGAGGGGAGGGATAAGAGCCCACTCAAAAAGGGTGCTCTTGGAGCAAGCATCAGCCACCACCAGTTTTGTGCTTTACAATACAAAGGGGAACAGAACAATTACAACACAGCTCAACAGAGAAGGAATAGGGGGCCCTGCGTGTGCAGCGTACAATCTAAACCAAATCTGGCAATCAGGAATGTTATATGGGAAAGAGCACTTACCCAAAAAGACTGAAAGTGACACGTTTCTAGGAGGTCTCCTAAATACAGGATCTGTCTGATTGGTCGTTCTTCTTGCTGAATGTTGGCAAGTTAAGGAAATAAAAAAAAAAAAACAAACACAAAAAAACAACAACAACAACAAGACACCCAGTTCTAATGATTCTCATAATTTAAAGTGACTTGCCATTTTTTTTTTTTTTTGCAATCCCATCTAACAGTAGCTGTACATTTTTTCCCCATTGCCCCCTCTCTTGTCACAGCTCTCTAGCAAACAGATGGTCCCCTGATGATGCGTCAGGGCAGATGCATACAGCATATGCAAGCATCCTAGGAGCACATCATCCTCACATAGCCAAGTAACCTGGAAGGGAGGGGCCTTTACAAAAAAATAAGAGATTTTAAAAAAATGGCTTGTGAAAGGTGGGGGAGATTATATAAAAAGGCTGAAGCCTCGCTTTAATGATTGGCAGGGAACACTTTGAAGTAGAACTAAACATCTCCGCTCCAGCAATGCAATGTCTGTGGGCTCCCTTGCTGGTGCCAAAATCTTCTTCTGGTCTTCTTCCGGGTTCACCATATTAAGCCATCTTGACTGGCTAGCCTAGAATGGTGCAACTCCTGCGCATCAAAGTCAATCAATCCTGGCATAGTCCAGGCCAAGAGTGACCACTGTAAAGAAGTTTGTAAGCAGAAGGGTAAAACATTTATTGCAGAAAAGACATGCCCCTTCAGCAATACAAAGCTTTCCTGAATGCTTTTTTTCCCCCTTTTCAGGTTTAACACATGACTGCACAGATTAAAGAGCTAAAAAATAACTTCTGACTTCAGATGTGCAGATTGTACTTAATTTCTCTGCATTGATTTGATTGCCAGAACTTTACAGGGTATATTTAGTAGTGTAGGAAAGTTTAGGAACAGTCAGAATTTTGGGTAATTTTAAAGAGGGGTTCCACCCGTAATTTTTGTTTAAAGTCCGCAGCTACAAACACTGTAGCTGCTGACTTTTAATAAGGACACTTACCTGTCCTACTCACCCGCAATGTCAGCCCCCCTGAGGCCGATCTCTCGATCCTAGCAGATCCCGGCACCGCCATCCTCAGTAAGGGAAACAGGCAGTGAAACCACAGCTTCACTGCCCGTTTCCTACTGCACATGCGCGAGCCACGCGGCTCTTTTTGAATGGGCCGGCTTCTCTCTGGGATACACACAGTTCCCAGAAGGCAGCGCGCCCCATTCACCAGAAGACACCGTGACTAGGACGGAGGAAGAAGATCCACCGTGGACGATGAAGAGGCATATTACGGACTTCTGCATAGCAACCGCTATTTCTGGCAAGTATATATAAAAATAAAAAAACATTTATTTTTTAAGATTTTTGGTAAAAAATAAAAAAAATCAGGGTGGAACTCCACTTTAACTTGAATCCCTGCTCAGGGACAGTTGAAAATAGGATATGAAAATAAGGGAAGTCTGTATAAAGAAGGAAAGGATAACACAATAACCTGACAAAGGTTGTCAATTTTTTCCCATTCTATGTAAAACCGAAAAAAAAAAAAACTAAAAGTTTTGGTGTGCCTCGGTGTTTTTTCATACAGCGACCAATGAAATCAACACTTTTATCCTTCCAACGCAGCATTGTAGAATCTGATGGTTTGCTATGAACCACCCAGAATCTTAGAGGCGTTTCTTATTCCAGACCCCCAAGGCAACTCAAATTTCAAGAGACATTTATGGATTCACGATTTTGTTTTGCATTTCTCATGCGGTCAGACTAGAAGGATACATGAGCCTGGTCGATCATGCACTTGCAGAGTGTGAAGTCTGTGTGTGGAAGGTTGGTCAGAGCTTTGAGGAGGATCTGTGCGGTGACTGTCGTCTGGAAGAAAGCTGGATTGAACTGATAGCTGCAAGAGAGAGGGGAAAAAAAAAAAAAAAAAAACTCAGAGCTCTTATCCAAAGAAGTTTTTATATGCATAAGAAAAAAAAAGTGTACTTTATCCAAAATTCTGTAAAATCTACTCACAGGATACATTTAAAGCAGAACTAAAAAGGTAACAATACAAAGCTCAGGAGCAGCCAGGATATGGCACTTCTGCAAAAAACATCACTGGCACAGTCCCGGTGTGCGGGAATGACCAATTCCTTTTCCCGGATTAATGTCATCCTGTGCAGGCCAATAATGACAAAATCTGGAACACAGAAGAGGCTAGGGACAACAGGCCAGTGTAGGCGAGAGCCTCTCATGGATATCAGACTGTTGGAGAGAACGTAAGCGAGTATTGTGTCTTTAGTTTCGCTTTAAACTCACCATACATTACAATCTGATTGAACAACTTCCTAAACTGTGCAAAGGGCCTGCCTGGATGGATACGTATTGATCAAATAAATTAGGCAGGTCCTTATGTTACATGTTAAGGTGACCTTTAACTGAATTTTTTTTAACCATTTCTTCAGACTCTTGTCAGCTGAATGGTAATGTTTTTTAACATCAGCCAGCTTTAGCTGCAGCCCCTGTATAATCTCATCTGACAGCTTGCAGTGGGGAGATGGAGCTTGATCTCAGAGAGAACACTTTCCATGGTGCACACCTTCACTTCTCGCCACACAAAAACAAACCCCTATTCCTTCTTTCCTTATTCTCCCATCCATAAGTAACCCGCCTCTGTCACATGTGGCTCACAGCATGGGCCCGGTGCATCCCCGTTAACCGTTTCAGGTCGGATTTCAGCCCAGACCTGAAAACGGAGCAAAAGACGCACAGGACCCCTGTGAAAATTCGCACTGGAGCCACAGCAGAGATATGTGAACCGGCTCCATAGAGAGCCAGTCAAAACCCAGCCTGAAACCCCTTTCACACTGGAGCGCTTTAGCTCTGAAAATGGCCTGTGCTAAGCGCCTGAAAACAGCCTACCATTCATTCAAGTCCAGCTTTCACACTCGGGCGGTGTTCTTGCGGGAAGTTCCGAAAAGTCCTGCAAGCATCTTCGGTGTGGGTTGGGAGCGCTAGATTTATTCATGTACATTGGAATCAATGGGCAGAGCTTCGTAAACGGCGCAATATGGGTGTTTTCAACCCTTTTATTGGGGTTAAAAGCACCTCGCTAGTGGCCGAAACGCACCACCTAAACCAGGGATCCTCAAACTACGGCCCTCCAGCTGTTGTGGAACTACACATCCCATGAGGCATTGTAACACACTGACATTCACAGACATGACTAGGCATGATGGGAATTGTAGTTCCTGAACAACTGGAGGGCCGTAGTTTGAAGACCCATGACCTAAACAGTGGCAAAGCGCCACTAAAATTAGCAGCACTTTACCACGAACACTGCCCCATTGTAAAAGGGGTCTTAACTGCAGTACAGGAAGATAAAGTGTTGCCTGCAGCAGCCAATAAAAGGCTTTGGAACCAGCACTTTGAAAATTACTTCTGAAACTTATCCATTATGGGAGAAGTCAATATTTGAGCTACAAAAAGCAACTTTATACAGTTCAGGGTTGTAATCTTAGACCCATTCTGAGATACAGTTTACTATAATAAGAAGTTTATTCTATTGAAATCTCAATTTTTGGCAGGGTCCTTAATTCTACTCAGCTGTTCACAGAATATATCACAAACCTATCAGTAGATGGCGTTTTCTTCAACCATTTTTGCTCACGCCGACATTTCCGGCAATATCTCACGTGTGGCACCATTTATGCTTGCATACACACCTTACACCGAGTGTTTTCACTGGGATGTGTAAGGAGGCGCTTTTAAATATTTAAATATATGTCTATTTTATTAGAATTTAACTTTTTTTTACTTTTTTCATTTAACTTTGTTGCCATTACAAAGGGGCCAACAAATGTAACCTGTTGTCTGGCATGAATCCTGGAAAATAGCAGAGCACTTCTTCCTCTATGAGGGTGCCTGCAGCCTTGTAGCTTTATAGCAATAATGTGAGATCTCAGGCACTGCTGCTTCTGGCTGCTCATCTTAGCAGATCTGGAGTGAGATTTGGCGATGTGACTGTGCTGCTCACTGTTCTTGCTGGAGGCATAGTCCTGCTTCTAGCAAGATGGCCGCCTCCACACAAGAACCGTGAAGAACAAGGGGAAAGATCAGCTGCAGACAGACCACAGGCAATACAGGTGTATTGTGGCTTCTTTTGGCACAGCTTCCGGAGTTTAGTTTCTTTTTTAAGCTAATAAATTGTTAGTAAGCAGTTATCCAATATATATCACATTTCAGCATGCTACAGCTGAGGTTAATGTCAAAACATTAGGGGCACCTTCATACCTTTCCGATTCATTGCAGTAAAAAACTGGTCCTGACACTTTTTTATTTTTTTTAAAGGAACTGCACTGCGCTGGGATACACTGGGGTGAAGCCAGTCTAAATCATTCTGTTGCAGGAGATTAAAGAATAAGTTCACCTTTGTAACAGTTTACACCCATATTCAGAGTGTAACATATGCACTGGCTCTGTTCCCCCATTTTGAGAGGGGGTGCGTCTCCCTCGCTCACTGTCGTAATCTAAAAGATGTAAAAACTACAGTCCCAACAACCTTTGCAGCTGTCAGATTGTAGTTCTCAATGAACCAGCTGGTGCTGTTGATCGCTTTTAGTAGTTCATTGAGCTTCCTGTCAGAGTGTACTTGTCTGCCCATATCGGAGGTACAGGCAGACAGTGTGCAGGATTGTGGCATTATACACATGATCTTCTGATTGTGTGTGTGTGTGCAATGCTTTATAGGTTCCTAACAAAAAAACAAAAAAATAATGCATTTTCTTTACCTGCAAAAAAAATAAAAAATGTGCATTCATAATTTTTGGGGAAGTGAACTTATCCTTAAATACAACCCATCTAGCTCAACCCTGAAAGACCCGCTAAAGATTGACTAGAAATGTACTCTTGTCTTTACAGCTTCCTGAATGTAGCAACACTAGTCAAAAGACAGCACTTCCAGCAAAAACATGCAATTAATAGAGTTTTTGGCATTATGAGAATACATACAGTTTTAGCACAGCTAGGTTGGCTTCCAGGTCATACGCATTCTCCTTTGCCTGGGTCTCCACATAGCGTTCTAGAGTAGCCAAATTTTCTGGATTGTACCTGAAGAAAGAAAACCAATAAAATTTATTAAGGTGGCCCACCAGCTATTTAATATCAGCAGAATGTCAGGCAAAAAGCTAAATACATCTTCACCATACTTATATGCCAACCCTCTTAGTGCCCATTCACACCAGCCTGTGTTGTGTAACACACAGCCCACAACATATCTTAATAAATTGGAATGAAGTGCAACACAAGAGAAATCGAGAGTCACATTGCTGCAATAATCCCTCAAACCCCCCCCCCCCCCCAACAACCCAATCCTTTTTATAGCCCTGACAATAACAGGTCCAACTTTCTTGATACAACTTGGTGAAAGAGTAGATATTGTAATAACACATTTAGGAATTAACACAACATTAAGAATACAATACTTACCCTTTCAGACAATATGAGGAAAGGTGTTGCTCTCTGTGGGTCTCACACTCAACCCTGGGTTGCAAAGTCCCCTTTTACACAGCAGGCAATGAATATTTTAATATGGTTGGTCTGTATTGATATTGTTACTACATAAATGGGGGGGGGGGGGGGGATTTACTAAAAGTGAAGAGGCAGGCCCGAGCTGGGGTTTCGTGTCCGAATGGACACAGGAAGCTGCGGCTCGGCTGCTCACATAGCAAATTAAAAAGGGAGAATTAAAGATCCCCAAGGGTACCTTATAACAGAGACACTAAGCGGTATTCGAAAACTCACAGCTTTGTTGAATCAATGTTACAAACTATAAAAAAAAAATAAAAAAACACACCAAGACCCCCTGTGCCATGTTAGCGGTAAAGCGGCGCTAGTTTTAGCTGCGCTTTTAACCCCGTCAGAGACCAAGAAAGGGTTAAAAGCGCCATGTTGCGTCACTGCCAAAGCGCTTTACAGGTGCATCAGCAACGCTGCCCATTCATTTCAATGGGCAGGGTGTTTTGAGAGCGGTGTATACAGCATTCCCGCACCGCCCCAAAGATGCGGCTTGCAGGACTTTTTCCCCCATCCTGCAAGTGTACCGCCCCGGTGTGGAAGCACTCATGCTTTCACACTGGGGAGGCTTGAGAGGCGCTTTTCAGGTGCTATTTTTAGCGCCAACACACCTGAAGAGCGCCTTCAGTGTGAAAGGGGGTCTAACTGTGGGGGAATTCAACAGGAGGGAGAAGACAGGAGCGCCGAAGAGTGACCCGAGAAGGACAGGTTCGGGGCAGTTCTGTGCAAATCCAGTACAACAAAGCAGGTAGGTATAACGGGTTTCTTATTTTTATAGAAAAAGAAAACAGACTTTACAGTCACTTTAAAATTGCAATTTATACATTAAAGGGGTTGTAAAGGTAAAAAAAAAAAAAGTCCCAAATAGCTTCCTTTACCTTAGTGCAGTCCTCTTTCACTTACCTCGCCCTTTGATTTTGCTTTTAAATGTCCTTATTTCTTCTGAGAAATCCTCACTTCCTGTTCTTCTGTCTAACTCCACACAGTAATGCAACACATTCTCCCTGGTGTGTAGTGTCGTGCTCGCCCCCTCCCTTGGACTACTGGAGAGTCAGGACGCCCACTAACACACAGCTCCTTTATCTGCAACTTAGAGAGCATCCTGACTCTCCTGTAGTGCAAGGGAGGGGGCGAGCACGACACTCCACACCAGGGAGAAAGCCTTGCATTACTGTGTGGAGTTAGACAGAAGAACAGGAAGTGAGGATTTCTCAGAAGAAATGAGGACATTTAAAAGCAAAATGGAAGGATGAGGTAAGTGAAGGAGGACTGCACTAAGGTAAAGGAAGCTATTTAAGAAAAAAAATGGTACCTTTTATAACCAGTTTAAAGCGGTTGTAAACCCGCATATACATTTTTTTTTTTAACACCTGCAAGGCAAAAGCCATAATGAACTAGTATGCACCGCATATTAGCTCATTATGAAATACTTACCTCGGAACGAGGTGTAGGGAACTTACCTGGTCCATGCCGAGCGAAATGTCATCTTGACTCGGCGTGTCTTCCGGGTATCGCCGATCCAGCGCTGTGATTGGCTGTAGCGGCGATGTCGTCACTCCTGCGCGCATGATTTCATTCCGGCAAGGGGCAGCGGCGGCCGGCCCTTCAGCCGAGGATCCCCCCTGCGCATGCGCCGCTGCAATCAGCGGCGCATTGCGAGGGGAATATCTCCTAAACCGTACAGGTTTAGGAGATATTCTTTATACCTACAGGTAAGCCTTATTATAGGCCTTATTATAGGCTTACCTGTAGGTAAAAGTGAAGAAGTGGGGTTTACAACCACTTTAAGACCCCTTCTTTCACACTGAGGCGTTTTTCAGGTGCTAAAGGGCTAAAAACGCACCTGAAAAATGCCTCCCCTGCAGCCCCAGTGTGAGAGCGCGAGTGCTTTCACACTAGGCTGGTGCATTTGCAGGACGCTAAAAAAAGGTCCCGCAAGCAGCATCTTTGGGGCAGTGGAAGGGCGGTGTATTCATAGAAATGAATGGGCAACGCTGCCGAAGCTCCGCTTTTCGGGGGTTAAACCCTTTCTTCAGACACTACCGGGGGTTAAACAAGCCCCACTAAGCGCCTGCGCTGGGAGTGTGAAAGGGCTCTAATATATAGATTTCCCTCTACAGCACCTAAGGAAGTGAACCCCAAGAAACGCATTGAGCCGAACTTCACACGACCACCTCATTCATTCACAGCGATCTGTGAATGAACACTACAGTCTACCACTGCAGCAGATGGTTTGTAGTGCGGAACAGCAAGGGCCCGGGGGAGCGCTCTCATAGTTCATCGATCTTCCTGCCCACCAGTAACTGTTTGTCCGTACGAGAGGTATGAGCAGACAGCTATCCTAAAGCCCTGTACACGCGCTCGGCTTTCTCGGCGGTAAAAAGACCGCCGAGAAAACTGAGGGGAAAGCCGAGAACCCGGCAGGAAAACTGCCATGGTGCTTTGGCCCGCCGTTTCCCATAGGCAACTAGTAGATCTGGCAAAAAAAAAACACGCCGGGTATCCCAAACGGAAAATAGAGAGCGGGTTCTCCATTTTCCCGCCGGGATTTCTGTCTTTTTTCCTGACGGGAAATATGCGAGGAAGCATACACATGTCCGGTTTTCCCGGCCAAAAGCTCTCCTGGAAGTTTTCCTGCCCAGAAAACCGGTCATGTGTACGAGGCTTTACAATCTTCAGGGTGTGATCTGCTGATCGTGTGTGCAACGCTTTGCAGCCTCAATTATAAATAAGCTGCAAAAGTGTGTGTAACCATTTGTTTTTAAAAAGGTGAACTTATCCTTTAAGGGGGTGACAACACTCTGTCCTCGTTTTCCAACTGATCTCATGTGTTGTCACTCCACAGGGACTTCTGATGGAGACTAAGGATGAGCTCCGGCGTGTTCGCATAGTACACGTGCAGAGCCCACCAGGAAGTGTGCACGGCGCTGCGCTAATCACAGCCAGGGAGACATTGTCCTGATGCTCGGCTGCAGGGATCGTGAAAGGTCTCCCTGGCTGTTATTAGCGCAGCGCCGTGCACACTTCCTGGTGGGCTCTGCACGTGTTCTATGCGAACACGCCAGAGCTCATCCTTAATGGAGACTACAAGCGATTGTTTGAACGCATATTTTGCAGACATAATCCGCTGCCGTCAGTTTTGGGAAACTCGCCAGGAAAATCTCCATGCAGCCATGGCTGGGGTACATGCAGACCGGAAGTGGCTGAAAACAGACTGCAGCAAACCAGCAGAGGAGCAACAAGACGGGGAAAAGGTGGAAACACCTATAAAGACAATTATTTATGATAGAAAACTAAATGTCAGCCAATGGCAGCCTTTGTTTCCTAATCTGATGCCACCAGATCTCACAGGAGGGGGATGGGGTGAGCGATATTTACTTGGGAAGAGTGCAATTCAATGTTCAGTGAGATCACAGGTTCTCTTCAGAACGCTGGCTGTCCTCCGTCCCTGCGGGTACACACCGTGCTGCTACAGAGAATGGCCGCCCACGGACCCTTACACTTACCTGTCTATACCCCGCATCAGTTTCCCCACATTCGCTCTCATCTGTTCAAACGAAGCCATGTTGCCTGAAGATGGTAGAAAGAGACCGGAACAGGAACCAGTCGCACACTTCCTGTCTCCGCGCGCCGCGCCAGTAGCTGGCGCCTCTTCCGCCCATACTTGGTTTACGTGCTGCGCCTGACGCCATTACGCTCTCTGAGGGCGAGAATGAGAGCACAAAGATGGCGACGGGATTAGCTTTTTTACTCAGTGCAAAGATGGCAGTTCTTCCTGTCTTTAGAGACTTCATTTTCGCCAGAGAGCCAGTGAGAAGCCAGGCTAAAGACGTCAAAAAGCTTCTACTGTAAACCATATTTAAAGCAGATACCCTAGAGAGAATAAATTGGTGGGTTTTGCCATTTTTATGGTTTTTGCTCAGTGTTTTTTCAAACGCAATTTTCAGGAAAAATAAATTTATTTTTATTTTAATGCAAAAATGCACAATACCTATCCCAATTTTTTGGTGAAATATAAAAAGACGATGTTACCATAAATAAATAGAAACCAAACATGCCAGGCTTTAAAATTGCGCAACGTTGACAAACTATGTAAGTTTTACTATCCATAGATGACGCTTTAAAAGCCTTTACATAGGTTACTACTTTAAATGTACAGAGGAGGGCTGGGGCTAGAATTACTGCCCATGATCTGATGTTCGCAGCGATACCTCACAGCGATCGCTGTTTGCTTGTGAGCGGGACCGACAGGCTAGCATGGGGGGGGGGGGCACTTTAATTTTTTTTATTATTATTATTTTCTTTTATTTTTACACTGTTGCTTTAAAAAAAAAATCTAATTTGAACACTTTTATTTCTGTCATAAGGAATGTAAACATCCTTGTGACAGACAAGTACTCTTTATTGAGCGATACCAAATCATTCTTCTGCACTTCAAAGCTCCAAGATCAGAGTTTTTGAATACTTTAAATTTTTTTAAATTGGCACAGTTGCTATCTGGAGAAAACTGAAAGTGATGTCATCTCATTGCTTCTGGGTTATCATAGGGGAGACCCAATTAGGGTTGCCACCTGTCCGGGATTCACCCGGACAGTTCGGGTTTGGAATCATGCATTCCGGTTTCAGACCACCTGGAGCCTGGACATATTATGCAGACCAGACTATGGCTTACCAGCAGGGTTGCTGGCTGTAGTTGTGTAAACCGAGAGTGTCTGTAAGGCCCCTTTCACACTGAGGAGTTTTTCCGGCGGTTTAGCGCTAAAAATAGCACCTAAATACCGCCTGAAAAACTCCTGCCCTGTAGTCTCAATGTGAAAGCCCGAGGGCTTTCACACTGAAGCGATGCGCTGGCGGGACCGCTCCAAAAGTCCTGCCAACAGCATCTTTGGAGCGGTGTGTTTACCGCTCCTTCCCATTGAAAGCAATGGGCACCGTGGTAATACCGGTAATACCGCCGGCAATGACCCTTTTACGGCCATTTATCGGGGGTTAATACCACACCGCTAGCAGCCAAATAGCGCCGCAATTCCGCGGCAATATGCCGCCACCGCACGTCCTGTCACAGTGTGAAAGGGGCCTTAAACTCTCTTTCATACTGCCCAAAGCCAGCACTAACAATTACCCCTCCACCACACAGACAGGATAGGAGAAAGGGCTTGATCTGCTCCTCTTCCTCCCGCCCCTACAACTCTGTGCCTGCCCACACTCCAGCAGCCTCAGCTACATCTGGATACGAGGTGCCTACTGCCAAGCGGTGAGTGATCTCACCATCCATCCCCAGTCTAAGGGGGGGGGGGGTGACCTTGGGCCTGGGCCTAGGCCTGGGCTCGGGTGTGGACAGGACCCTCCTGCAACACATAGATGTTCAAGCCAGTGCATCACCTCATTAAAGCAAATCTATCAAGAACAAAAGTATAAGGGCCGCCATTACTGATCTACTGAAATAGCTAGATGCCTGGCTGATTTTCTAACCCATTGGCTTCAGTACCTTAAATCACCAACCCCCCTGGGATAACATCACTAAATAACTGCAAAACATTCAGAGGCAAAAAGAATGGACGGCGGAGCTTCCAAATCCAGTATAATACTGCCATCTGTGTTATAAGGTAACAATATATACAGGGAGCCCCCACTTCCAACCAAAGTTATGACAGAACATCTTTTCATTTTATTTTGTCCACTATTTTCAAATCAATAAATAGTGCCATTTTAAAATGATCATCCTTGGGGAACCTATAAAGTCTATATCTAGTTCTCAATTTATTTTTACAGGGCTACAAGTGCAAGGACATCACCCCACTTGTGCTACCAAACTATCAGCCTCGCTGCCATAGTAGAAGATGGGCCTTTTTTTTTTTTTTTTCTTTGTGAATGGATGACACAGCTGTGAAGATGGAGCCATGCCCAGCCGCAGCAAAATTCAAACACAACAGGAGCCTGCAAGGAGATTACCCCCCAAATGCAGTAAGTGAGAGTGGGGGCTGAGGACTATGACCATGTTTCATGTAACACTCTAAAGTCTCATGCACACAGGCTCGCTACCGTGTACACTCATGCAGGCGTTGTGTTCGCCTACTCAGGCATACCCCCCAACATTTTGAGATGGGAATGAGGGACACCCACTAGCAAATGTATGTAGGCATAGGACACGCCCCTTGCCACACCCCTTAATCGCAAATGGAAAAAAAAAAAAGGGCAAATTAACCCCTTCCTTACCGGGCCATAATAATATGACGCCGGCAGGAACCCTCCCTTCCTCCAGGTGGTCTTTTCTTCCCGACCATCTAGGGGGCGCGGGCCTGGCGGCCGCGATGTTCGCCGGGCACCCACGATTTCCAGCGATCACGGCAGGAGCGTGGATCTGTGTGTGTAAACACACAGATCCACCTCCTGTCAGAGGTGGGGAGACAGTGATCAGTGCAGTTTTATAGCACTAATCGCTGTATAAATGTAAATGGTCCCAAAAACGTGTCAAAAGTGTCCGATATGTCTGCCGCAATGTCACGGTCACAATAAAAAAATAATTATTAATCGCAGATCGCCGCCATTACTAGTAAAAAATAATAAATAAAAATGCAATAAATCTATCCCCTATTTTGTAGATGCTATAACTTTTGTGCAAACCAATCAATATACGCTTATTGCGGGGTTTTTTTACCAAAAATATGTAGAAGAATACTTTTGGGTCTAAACTGAGGATTTTTTTTTTTTTTTTAATTGTGATATTTATTAAATCAAAAAGTAAAAAATATTGTGTTTTATTTTTCAAAATTGTCGGTCTTCTTCTGTTTATAGCGCAAAAAAAAAAAACTCAGAGATGATCAAATACCACCAAACGAAAGCTCTATTTGTGGGGGGAAAAAAACAAAGATTTCATTTGGGTACAGTGTTGCATGACCGCGCAGTTGTCATTCAAAGTGCAACAGCGCTGAAAACTAAAAATTGGTCTGGGTAGGAAAGGGGTGAAAATGCCCAGTATGGAAGTGGTTAAATCCACACATGCTTTTTTTTTTTTTTTTATCACTACTATTCCTTTATATTTACAAATGCAGCAATTTAGAATTTGGATGAAAGAGTTACTGGAAAACACTTGAAAGAAAAAAAAGTGTTTTTCATACACAACTATATAGATCAGACCAACATGAGGGACAAATGAGGAAAAAAGAGGGACTTTGCTACAAATCAGGGACAGTTGGGGGCTATGCACTCAGGGATGCACAGGTGTTCAGTGCATCCCAGTGCAGGCTGTCCCATTCATGTTAGTTGGGCCACAGCAGCTGCATGGACACAGCTGACGCAGTCTGCGCTCAGAACTGTGCACTTGCACCGATTTCAAATTGGGAGCAGCAGCTGTATCCATGCCGCCACAGCCACTGCGTCCCCATTGACACAAATAGGACTGCCTGCATGGGGATGCACGGGACACCTTTGCATCTCTGTGCAGGCAAACATGGCCCTCACTCAGGCATACGCTGTTGTACGCCCGTGTGAGTGAGGCCTAAATATTGGTGTATAATGAAATGTGGACAGAAAGTTGGACTTCACTTTTAACACATTTTATTGCTGTCTGTATCCTACCTGGAAAAGCCCAGACAGTCATAAACTTATGTTTTTATTGATGTGCGCGTGTTCTGGTTGAAGAAATTTCCTGCCTTGAAGACAACCATTTCTTCAACAGGAAGGGAGGGAAATACTTCCCTAGATGGACATAGGCAAAAAAAAAAGTTTATAGTAAAAGGTAAATATCCACAATAAATTGATGTTGCAAGAGTCCTGTGCAAACAAGTGAATAAGCACAATACTTAAAAAGACTCAGTGGCCGCCCGTCCATTAGGGGCACCCGGGCGCCTCCCCCTCTTCTCCACACCACCCCCTATATGACTAATGGATAGATTCGTGCATAGTGAATCTATCCACGGCCACTGCTGCCACTCCCTATTCAGGCATCCGGCCCCTTTCAAAACACCTGAATTACGGGGGTGTTTTTTGAAGCACCTGATGGATTTGGTGGTACGGTTTGACGCCCAACCAAAGAAAATTACCACGGGCCGCCACTGCGGTTGATTGCTACCAACTATTGAACCACATCTACTATACGGATATAGAGTTTGCAGTTGATGCGCGTTACCCGTTGATTGAAGGTGAGCGGCCATTGCACATGGCGGTGGAGTTTTTCTTGGATTGAGCACTGGAATATGCGATTGCTCTTACTTCACCTGGATCGTTTTTGGGAAGCACTATTCTACATCTCACCCATAAACTTTAAGTAGTGCATTTACTCACTTGTTTGTACGGAAAACTTGCAACACCATTTATTGTGGATATTTTCCTTGACAGATTACTTTACGTTTGTATCTTTTCACTACTTTTGACTATATACTATAGTCTTTGTTGCGGTTTTATTTGGTTATTATTGTTTTATTTAGTGCTGCTCCATTCATATATTTTTAACATGAGTTTTATACTCACAAAACTATAAAATCAAAACAACAACAACAAAAAAAAGGTTTCAAAACAATCACAGATATATCATTTTTATTAATACGAATCACAATTTAAACAATTCTGCTTACAAAACACACAACTCTGTTAAAGCTCATTAAACCAAACAAGATTACAAAAAAAGTAAAATAAAAAAAACTTCCAGTTAAAGGCAAATTGGCCTATTTTAGTGCAAGTACAGATGAAGGTGAGCTCGGATGTAAAGCATCCTTCTCCATGTACTACAATAAATATTCTCAAGGAGCGTGCAGTACACTCCTGGTTATAATCCTTTAGAGGTAATGTAAGGTTCTCACACAGATAACATTTATGCTGAGCATTTGTCTATTGCTTTTCCTGTGTGTAAACATGACTCCAGAAAGCATAAGTAAAATTCCAGTATTTCTCATTGGTGCAAAATAACACAGTCGTATAGAAGATACTTAAGAATAATTGTAGTCTGTGTCAATCCTGTAGTGGTAGGTTAATTGGTGTCCACTGAAAATTAACCCTATTGTGTATGAAGGAACATTAGATTGTTAGCTGCTTTGGGCACAGCAAGTTAAAAGAATGGTTTGTTTGTTTCTTTCATTGAGTCCTGGTTCAGAAAAAAAAACTTGAATGGGAGCTCTCAGCATGGGTTCCCAACTGCCCACCCTACACAGGATGTGAAAAGGTGGAACAAGTTGATGGACTTGGCTTTTCATTGCCACAGACCCAAATGTTGCATCCATGGAAGACCAGGTCAGCCAACTGACTTACAATGCTTCCACCAATGGGTCCCCCCAAAACACAAGAGCATTTTCGGCTATGCAGATAGTTACCTAGTGTAACACAGATGCTTCTGCATTAAAAGCCTTTGCAACACCATTGCTTGAAGAAAATCATTTAAGTCCTTTGTTCGGTGACCTAACTACAGCCTCTGACCGAATCTTCATGCCAGACACTTCCAGATGTGTCCGCTGCCTTGGTCCTCTGCAGTGCACCATCAATCCTCTCGCTGACCACTCGGTCACTATCCTGTAATGAAGTAGGGGTTGTTAGGAGACACCACAGTGCACAGCAGGCATCCAACACACCTAGGAGTGTTGTATGGGGAAGATTTTGCCAGTGACTGTAGCTAATCAATAGACCAAAGCAAGGACCCATTCCCCCATAGAGAGGTTAGCACAATGAGTCTTCCACAATAAGAACTGTAGGCCAATGTTGTCTAAATGGAAAAATTTATGAATTAGTATTAGTTATGCTTTATGATAATAGACACCAAGTGTTTATTGCTTTAATCTGCAATTTAAAAAGTCCATTCCTTTAGGCCTATTCATACAAGTGACATTTTTAGATGGCATAGGCCAGTGATGGTAAACCTTGGCACCCCAGATGTTTTGGAACTACATTTTCCATGATGCTCATGCACGCTGCAGTGTAGTGGAGCATCATGGGACATGTAGTTCCAAAACATCTGGGGTGCCAAGGTTCGCCATCACTGGCCTAGGCCTACCTAAAGGACTTTAAGGCAAGCACTTAATGAATCACTGATCGCTAGAGATTCTTAGCTTTAAAAACAGCAAGTCCCTTATAACTAGGCCCTACTTATCAAGTTATTGAATGTGGATTTAGATACAATTTACAGAATGGACACTTCGGTGTTCTGTTTACATGGGTCTAGAACAGGGATCTCCAAACTACGGCCCTCCAGCTGTTGCGGAACTACACATCCCACAAGGCATTGTAAAACTCTGACATTCACAGACGTGACTACTGACTAGGCATGATGGGAATTGTAGTTCCTGAACAACTGGAGGGCCATAATTTGGAGACCCCAGGTCTAGAACAACCTCCCTCAATCTTTTTACCCCAGAGGAACCCTTAAAAAATGTTTTTCAGAAGAGAATACCCCCTTACATTGGTGACCAGTGGGACGAATGCTACCCTTACAGACATCTAAAAAGATCTATGGGGTCATAACGATGGCTCCGCCAAGTGGCATAGGACAGGGAAGGATGCAGGCACCATCAGATGGAAGGTTAATCAGCCACAGCGCATGGGACCTCCTAGCAACTTCTGAAAGAAACCCTAGTTGAGAATGGTTGGTCTAGAGCAGGGGTGTCAAACTGTGGCCCTCAAGCTGTTGCAGAACTATAAGTCCCACCATGCCTTTGGGAGTCATGCTTGTACCTGTCAGCCTTACAATGCCTCATGGGACTTGTAGTTTGGCAACAGTTGAAAGGCCGCAGTTTGGCACCTGTGGTCTAGAGGCAGCTGAATGGATTCACAGAAACTTGTGGGCTTTGTGCATTAGTGGTAGGAATAGGGGGTAGGGGGTGAATCTTGCGTTTCCCTTTTATAACCAGTCAAGTTTTACCTTTCATTCTTTTTAAATGGTAAATACTTTCAAGAGATAAAAAGGCAAGATGATAAAGTTATTCCTTTTTTGGGGGAAACTGAAAAAAAAAAAAAAAAAGAAGAAGATTATGCAAACATACAAGGCACTGATATCTCCCCTTCGGGCTTATTCACGGATTAAAGTGTTATTTTCACTTTTGCAACCAAGTTGTGATAACACCTACATGTTCCCACCTAGATAGCATAATTTAAAGTTATATTAAACCCAAAATCAAACATTTTAGCTTACCAATTCTTCGATGTTATGGCGGAGATTATATATATATTTTTTTACTTTTTTCCATCAGATGATCTGGCCAGCAAGTCTATATCTCAAAATCACAAGCTCTCCTTCAGATGCATAAGTTACATGGATACAATAAACCATTTAACATTGGCAGGGGCGTTTACAATGATCAGCTTTTATCTATGTAAAACTTTCATCCGAAAAGGATAAACCCGTTTGCTGTAACTGCTTATAAATTGTAAGCTGAAGTTTGGCTTTAATTTGTTGGTATATCTAAATCTGCTGGTACATCCAACACTCCGTACCTTCAAACTTACAATGCTGCTGCCCAGATGTGCCCCTGTGCTCCTTAATCCAGAGTGGAGGCACTTTAATACAGGAGGTAGGTTACTGGCCAGATCACCAGAAATAAAAAAAGCCTAACATAACAAAACGAATGCAGCCACCACATGCACGGGTTGCCAAGCAGCAATATATTGCATTTTTTGTTTAAAGGTTGAATATCCAAAAAAATATTTTTTTTAATTGCTGCTGACCTTTTTACTTGCTGAAAACTCTGTGCCCTGGTTCACATTGGTGCAATTTGACATGTCAAATCGGTGGCAATTGCACAGTCCTAATCGGTGCAGCACTGCACCGATTTCAAAAAAGTAGTTTCTGTACTACTTTTTGTCATTTCGGGGGGTGCGATTTTCATTGACATCTGTGCAAAAACCCGCACAGATGTCTCTGAAATCGTCGCCAAAATCGGAAAAGACATGTGGGAATGAAATGGTGCGAGTTCAGCTAAACAGCATTTCATTCCCGCACTCCCGGGCTTTGTTAGATTTCCCTTCTTTGTAATGTGAAGGTATGCTTATCATAGTTTTCTGTGCTGGCAGATCCCAGTATTAGTTGTAATTAGATATTCTAACAAAGGATTAAAGATCAAGACTTGGGAGGTACAATGTACATTGATGCCCCCCCCAACAATGCAAACTATTTAAAACTGCCTATAGGGTCCTATGTATGAACCTTCTACAAAGAATCAACAAAAAAGGTAACATTTGGTTAATTATCATTAAATATGCCATGTGAATGGGAACACATTTAAAATATATTGAAGTTTATGTCAGGTGGCTATTGTTGTTCCATGTAGATAAAACAAAAGTGAACAGAAAAGTGCACCACCTCTTCAGGTTCTTAAGAAAACCCATCGTCCTTCATAGCAATATTCTGGCAAAAAACAGTCAGCTGAAAAACCATAAATTATTTTACTGGGAATCAGGTACTCCCTTTCTCAGCCATTTATTTGGATAATCAAACACTCATGAGAAAGCAGCCTATTGGTTGTCTCCGAACCGATGACATCATCCAGACACAAAATGCCCGTCTTTACTGAGCGGTGACAGACGATTTTCAAGACTTATTGGCACAATACACCTGAGTATAGATTAGTTATTCTAGCAACAAGACATTTAAGTATAAATCTAAATCTGAGGTACTTGAATGCTTAGTGTTAGGTCCGTTTAGATCACTCCTTGAGGGGAAAAATATGTTTATTTATTAAAATTCATGCTTCTATAGTTCAAGGACTAACATGTCAGAATTCTCATACAATAATCATGCCTGTAAAGGAGAAGACCATTGTACATTTATTTTTAGATTTCTTTACGAAGCCTCAGGTATGAACATTTCTAGATGAACCCCATCTGTAGTGTAGTGTATTTTTTGGTAACGTGTACGAGGATAATTTAAAATGCAGTGAATGCTGAGTGAATGTAAGGCTTCATGTACACATAGCCTATTATGACCGCCAGCCACAGGAAAACGCAAGGCGCAGCCAAATCGATTTTTGCGGCCGGCAGTCAAAACGTTCCCATCAATTACACGATTCTTCTGCATTCAGGAGAGGAAGGTTGAACCTCCCCTAACCGCAGCAACTCCTAAACAATTCTAAAAGCCTATGTGTACATGGACACATAGGGTTTTATGACGTTAAGTTTAGGCGCTTCGGCAGAAAGAAAAAACACGCTAAAAGCTCCTAAAATCAAGTTTAGGAACTGTAGTGTACAGGAAGCCTTGAAAGGGTTCGTTTACGATATAATGCAGTAAAGCCAACGATAAATTGATCGAAATTCTGCTGAACCAGGTACATTTCAATCCATGTATGGGCAGGCTGGTTGTACCCAAATTGAATAATCAATAGATTTTGGTATAACCAGCCTGTTTGATTTTTATTTTTTTACATACAATTACTGCCAGAAGCCATAGCTGCTAGCAGTAATTATTGTATCCTGCTGGCTAGGAAGGCTCTCCATGACCCCCACTGGCAGAATACAATAGCACTGTAGGACCCATTTTGTTTATGGGGGAATCAACCAATTTTCTTCCCTCCCCCCACCTTATGGAAGGAAAGAACATTGCATCATCTATAGCTCCGCTTAAGACTTTTGAGTGAAGCCTGATATAATCAGTCACCCTCTGGCCTCATATCTCCCCTCCACGTTCCCCAGATCTGTTCCTGCACATCTTGGAATGCTAGCAGTACCAACCTTTTTTTTTTTGAGTTCTAGATAATCAAAATTAAAGCTCAAAATTACGACAAAGAATCCTTGTAACGGCTGAGTTCGATGTTCAGATTTGGAAACGAAGTCTACCACAGTCACCGAGAGATGCAATTTACCAGCTTCTAGAATTTTTTTTTTTTTTTCGGTGGACTGGTCATCTAAAAATATGTTCCTCAGTCTACGACAGTAATATGAAGTTTCCCCCCATAGAACACACGCCATGTAGTGTTGTGGACCTCAGAACAGAACACCTAGCTACATGGGCAAAGCTATGTGGGACCCCCCCCTTTTAAATTATTTCCAGTGAAGGGTATTGTAAACGCTAGAGCATACAAAGACATTTTAGACAATTATGCATTTCCACTCTTGTGGCAACAGCTTGGAGGAGGCCCAGCATGACCATGCTCCTGTGTACAAAGCCAACTCCATAAAGACCGGAATCAATGGTTCAGTGTGGAGAAATCAGAGTGGTTTGCACAAAGGCTTGAGCTCATCTCTACTTGGGATGAATTGGAACGTTGACTACGTACAAACCAGCTCTTTGAGTTTAACATCAGGACTTGACATCACAAACGCCGTTTTGGCTGAATGGGCACAACTCCCCTTAGAAGGCTTTCCACAAGATTTTGAAGGTCATTTAAGAGTGGAGGCCGTTATAGTCCAAAGGGGGCAACTCCATAATAATGCCTATGAATATAGAATTACACTCGTATAGATGTGATGGTCAGCTGACATATTTTGGTAATATAGAGTAGAAACACCAAGACTTCTGCATTACCATAGTACAATTTTGATCATTGACCCCCCTGAAAGGCACAAACCTAAAAATAACCAGGCTGGTATTAGAATTACATTTTTCTGATATTAATATTTTCTTCTACCTTTAGGAGGTATGCATGACTTCTTATTCCAAGTCTTAAGTGCTTAGTTTTATTATACAGTAATGAAGTAAACCTCTGTTTTGTCAGTGAACTTTGAACTTTGCTTGAAGTCTGCAACATGTCTGCTTTTATTCAGAGATCATGATGTTTTCCTCTTCTAAAAGTCTCTGGGTAATACATTAGGATGTCGTCAAAATCAAAAGTAAAGAGGATTTCAGTGGAGTAGATGTTGACATTACCACCGGATTATTTTGGACTGTTGCCGAGACGTTACCAAGACCTTTTATGTATCTATTCCCTGTAGAAATGAGTAGAAATCTCTTTGGAGTGCATTTACAGAATACAAAAATAAGTCTATCACTTCAGCTACAGATATTTACGGTCTTAGAACCAATACAGTGACGATCCACTATAGCAATCATCAGGCACCAGTTCTCTGGCTGTCACCTCGGACCTCCTGAAGACTCACAGAAAATTCGATTTTTACAGTTCACAACTCATTCATAAATTCAACTTCATCTTCTTGTGGTTGACAAAGTTTAGAGTTAATATTTAGTGGTTGTTAGTGGGTGGATGCATACAGTCAGACTCAGACATCAGACTCCATTCCTGGATAACACCTGCAACAGCCTTTAGAGGCAAACTCAATCTCGGGCCTCTCCAGAAGGACATCAGCTGAACTGTTCCATTCACTGATGACGTCTTCTACACGGCTGATGTAGAGGAGGCAGAGAAGAACTCCAAGGAACTGCCAAAAAGGACAAAGCAATGAGCGTGTATACATAAACAAACTGTGCACAATTATTTACAGATGTCCGAGTGGATCGCACCAGCAAGTGAGGTTGTTGACCAACATTGGGGAATCTTTTAGAGCATTGCTACAAGACAATGTTAAAAACCCAATTACGTATTTAATTAAAAAGAAAATCATCCTATACATATATAAAAATGCTTGAGGAGCAAGCTCAGGTTAGGTTAACCACTTGCCAACCGATATATAAAATCGGCAAAGTTGCACTGGTGTGCAAAACCACCTACCCATACGTCACTTCGTCATTGGCAGCAAGCGGGTGCACGCCGCCGGCTGTGGCAACGTGCCGGTGGGCTCTATGTCCACCGGTGGCCTGCGATCGTGGCACGGAGAGGCAGAAGGGGGCGATGCCTATGTAAGCACGTCATTTCCCTGTTCTGCCTAGCAACATGACAGGGATCTACTGCTCCCAGTGATCAGGAGCAGTGATCTCTGTCATGTTCTAGTGAGCCCATCCCCACCTACAGTTAGAACTCACCGAGGAAACACACTTAACCACTTGATCGCCCCCTAGTGTTTAACCTCTTCCCTACCAGTGATTTTTTACATAGCATCAGTGCATTTTTACAGCACTGATCGCTGTATAAAAGTCAATGGTCCCAAAATAGGGTCAAAAGTGTCTGATCTGTCTGCCGCAATGTCGCAGTCATGATAGATAAAAAAAAAAAACGCAGATCACTGCCATTACTAGTGAAAAATAGAAGAATATATATATAAGTTATGGGATATTATAGCAAAAATTGCTTTTTCCTTTTCAAAATTGTTGCTCTTTTATGGTTTATAGCGCAAAAAAAAAAAAAATAGCAGAGGTGAGCAAATACCACCAAAAGAAAGCACTATTTGTGTGTGGGGAGGGGGGGGGATGTAAATTTTGTTTGCGTACAATGTTGCACGACTGCGCAATTGTCAGTTAAAGCGATGCAGTGGCGTATCGCAAAAAAGGGCTTGGTCGGGAAGGGGGGGTACAAGCAGACAATTAGCATCCATGTTACCCAGTCATACAGCGACTTGAAAAAGTATTCATACCCTTTCAAATTTTCCAAATTTTGTTATGTTACAACCAAAAACGTAAATGTATTTTACTGGGCTGTTTGGTGAATGACCGACACAAAAGTTGCACATAATTGTGAAGTGAAAGGAAAATGATCAATGTTCTTCAGGATTTCTTATAAATATATATCTGAAAAGTGTGGCGTGCATTTGTATTCAGCCCCCTTTACTCCGATACCCCTAACTAAAATCTAGTGGAACCAATTGCCTTCAGAAGTCATGCAATTAGTAAATAGAGTCCACCTGTTTGTAATATAATCTCAGTATAAATACAGCCGTTCTGTGAAGCCCTCAGAAGTTTGTTAGAGAACCTTTGCGAACAAACAGCCCCGTGAAGTCCAAGGAACATACCAGACAGGTGACTGATAAAGTTGTGGAGAAGTTTAAAGCAGGTTTAGGTTATAAAAATAATATCCCAAGCTTTGAACATCTCACGGAGCTCTGTTCAATCCATCATCCGAAAATGGAAAGAGTATGGCACAACTGCAAACCTACCAAGACATGGCCGTCCACCTAAACTGACAGGCCGGGCAAGGAGAGTATTAATCAGAGAAGCAGCCAAGAGGCCCATGGTAACTCTGGAGGAGCTGCAGAGATCCACAGCTCAGGTGGGAGAATCTGTCCACAGGACAACTATTAGGCCCCGTACACACGAGAGGATTTATCCGCAGATACGGTCCAGCGGACCGTTTCCACGGATAAATCCTCTCAAAGATTTCCGCTGATTTCGATGGGATGGAGTGTACACACCATCGCATTGAAATCCGCGCGGAAATCCTCTGCCGATGACGTGTCGCGCCGTCGCCGCGATTATGACGCGGCGACGGGCGCGACGCTGTCATATAAGGAATTCCACGCATGCGTCAAATCATTACGACGCGTGCGGGGAATCCCTTTGGACGAATGGATCCGGTAAGTCTGTACAGACGAGCGGATCCATCCGTTGGAATGGATTCCAGCAGATGGATTTGTTGTGCAGCACAGCAAATATCCGATCTGCTGGAATCCATCCCAGAGGAGATTTCTCCGCGGAAACAGATCCGCTGGCGTGTACACACCATAGACTCTATCCGCAGAAACCCATTTGCTGGGATTTATCTGCGGATGGATTCTATCGTGTGTACGGGGCCTTAGTCGTGCTCTCCACAAATCTGGCCTTTATGGAGGAGTGGCAAGAAGAAAGCCATTGTTGAAAGAAAGCCATAAGAAGTCCCGTTTGCAGGAAGTCATGTGGGGGACACAGCAAACGTGGAAGGAGACCAAAATTTTACTTTTTGGCCTAAAAGAAAAACGCTATGTGGCAGAAAACACTGCACATCACCCTCAACCCACCATCCCCACTGTGAAACAGCAGGGACAGGGAAGCTGCTCAGAGTTGATGGGAAGATGAATAGAGCCAAATACAGGGCAATCTTAGAAGAAAATCTGTTAGAATCTGCAAAAGACTTGAGACTGGGGCGGAGGTTCATCTTCCATCAGGACAATGACCCTAAACATACAGCCAGAGCTACAATGGAATGGCTCAGATCAAAGCATATTCATGTGTTGGAATGGCCCAGTCAAAGACCAGACCTAAATACGATGGCAAGACTTGAAAATTGCTGTTCACAGACGCTCTCCATCCAATCTGACAGAGCTTGAGCTATTTTACAAGGAAGAATGGCCAAAAAATTCCCTCTCCAGATGCACAAAGCTGGTAGAGACATACCCAAAAAAGACTCGTAGCTGTAATTGCAGTGAAAGGTGGTTCTACAAAGTAATGACTCAGGGGGGCTGAATACAAATGCACGCTACACTTTTCAGATATTCATTTGTAAAAAAAAAAATATTTAAAACCATTTATTTCCTTACACTTCACAATTATGTGCCACTTTGTGTTGGTCGATCACATATAATCCCAATAAAATAAATTTACGTTTTTGGTTGTAACATGACAAAATGTGGAAAATGTTAAGGGGTATGAATACTTTTTCAAGGCACTGTGTATATATGCACCATACACATCAATGGCGCAGGGTACCAAATACAATGCAACGCCCATGCACATGCATCATCAGTGTTCACTCAAAGGCCAAAGAGTAGCATCATGGGACCCAGAAGCAGTGGTGGATCGGCCAGCACTAGATAAGGAAACTATGAGTTAAGAGTCTCAAAATGTGCAAGTATGTTATGCAAACTTGTACATTATGGCAACAGCCCACCACCACTTGCCGTTACAGAGGCGAGACAGACAATTTAACACTGGCAGGGGTGCTTAAAATGATCAGCTTTTATTTACCGTATTTATCGGCGTATAACGCGCACTTTTTTCCCCTTAAAAACAGGGGGAAATCGTGGGTGCACGTTATACGCCGATCCCCTGTCTCTGAGCGCCGCTGCCGACATATACCGAGCGCAGTACACTCGGCTAGGCTCCGCTCGGTTTCCGCTCGCGGTCACGCCCTGCGAGAGGAGCCAAGCCTAGCCGAGTGTACCGCACTCGGTATAAGTCGTCGGCGGCGGCCCTCGGAGAAGGCGCGGGAGAAGCAGGGAGGACACCATGAAGGCCGAAGACAGACGCCGGACCGGACAAGGCCGCCGATGGACGCCGGGCAAGTCACTAAGTCATTTTTTTCCCCCCAGGAAATTTCCCTCCTAGAACTGGGTGCGCGCTATACGCCGGTGCGCGCTATACCTAGATAAATACGGTATGTAAAACCATCACCCAAGTTCTGGAAAGACGTCCTCCCACGTGCATGAATCTGGGGGGGGGGCAGGGGGGCTGTGACCGCTGTGTGCCAGCAGATTACAAATCTGGTTAAATGGGAAATCACAGTGGCCCTTTACCATGTGATTATCTGTAGCCAATCACAGCTGTCAAAGTGTAAAACAGACACAATTCCTTTGCTGGTTATCGGCTCTCTTTTCCTCACACAAACTGTGTGAGGAAAGGAGAGCTGATCTGTGAGGGGCACAGCGAGTACAGTCTTGTACATAGATACTATGGGATTTATTTACTGAATCTGGAGAGTGCAAAATCGGGCTCATTTCTCCCTAGAAACCAATCAGCTTCCAGGTTTTATTGCCAAAGCTTACTTGAACAAGCTGAGGCTAGAAGCCGATTGGCTACCGTGCACAGCTGCACCAGATACTGAGTGCACCAGCCTTAGTAAATCTACCCCACAGTGTCCTGATCATCAGTGCAGCCTCATCAGTGCAGAAGATATATTACTTATTTGCTACATTTTATAACAAACATTTTTTTCAAAAGGTTGTCTTTTTTCATTTATTTAGCAATAAATAAAAAACCCAGTAGTGATTAAATACTACCAAAAGAAAGCTCTGTCATTGTCATCCAATGTGTGACAAAGCTGAAATCTGAAAATTGGACTGGGCAGGAAGGGGATGAAAGTATCCGGTATTTAGGTGGTTAATAAAGCTGTTTTCCAGTAAAGATGACAAGTGGAGAAAAATTTTGTATTTTGATATTTTACAATGAACAGTTTTTGATCAATCTTCACTCTACTGCACAGCAAAGAGGCACAGAGTGTGCAATGCAAAGTGAAAGCTGAAGCCAGCGAGTTTGTTTGTAAACAAACTCATGTGATCAAATAAACCATGCTGCTTGGTCACTGAATAAAAAATAAAAAAAATGGTTAAAATGTTGCCACAAAAAGAAAAAAAAAATGATCTTGGTACCAAAATAGTTGAAGTGTAACCCCAACAATGAACAATAAACAATAAATAAACGTCTCTTACTTTCTCCCTTTTGGCGAGTTAAAAATATACAAATTAAAAGTGTTTTGTTAAAATCGGTTTTTATAAAAGACGCATATGAGCGCACACGCACGCACGCACCTCTCGTCAAATACAGAGCTATCTCATGCACTCCATTATCCCAATTAATGTCATCAGCCCTGTCCAGTAACATCTCTACCCTATGGTATGAAGATGAAGCCGGGTTTTGCTGTAGTCCTAATGCACTTCACCTTGTTATCTCAAAAAGCCCTCTTATCTTGGACTACAGAATAATTATCCTTTATGTAGTGGAAAGCTGAGAATAGGAGTGGTTGAGTAGTTTAGCAAAAGACTACTGGGCAGGGCTGATAACATACAGCATTTTTGTAGACTGAGTGGTATCAGCCCACAACAGAACCCAAGAACTTTGAGCATTTCTGGCAGACCAACAGGTACTTTAGTATGGGTAGTAACTGCGCTGTCTGTGCTCAGTAAATTATATAGAATCATCAAAAAAATAAAAATAGTCTACAATATCTACCATATAATCAACAATATCTGCTATAACATAATAAAGCATAACAAATAAGAGTTCATATAGTGCTGTGATTCTTCAATGCAAAAAAAGTTATTTAAAAAGTGCAATAATATATGGTAAAGATGATGAAAGTGCTGTGCTCCCCTTCCTCATGTGCCCTCATTCACCAGCTTTCCATGCAACGATCGCCTGTACTGATGAAATATATCTTTCATAGATGTGTCTTTATCCTCTTCGGCACACGTGCAGCTCCAATAGCGCCTAAAGCGGCTGATGTACAATGATGGTGGTTCATGCAGCCGTGTCAACCTGTCGCAGTACAACTGCGGAGGTTGGTCAGCAAGTTGAGCAAGCGGAGGTTCACCCTCAAACTGAACTTCCTAACTATCATTTATGCAGCCTTAATAAATGTAACGTTGTAAAATAAACGTTGTAATTTTTTTTTTTTTAAAATCGGTACCCTTACCTGTATTCAGCCGCACTTCCGGGTCTTCTTCCCTGCGGGGAGTGGGCGTGTCGCCCCCCCGACTCGAGGCGTAATGGTCGCAAGGTCTCCTGGGAGTGACGTTTCAACACTCACAGGAGACCATTCGGAATAGCTAGGCGTGTATTCTCGCGCTAGCTCGAGGGTCACGTGACGCAGGGAAGGGGGTCGCATGACTCGCAAAACGAGTCATGCGTCAAGGAATCCAGGAAGTGTTTGCTCGTGGGATTCAAAATGCCCACAAGCAAGATGGAAAAGCACAGGAGTATTTTTTATAAGTTCTTCTTTTTTACGAAAACGGAGCGCACAGATGTACGAGCGGCTAGCAGGTAAGTAGTACCTAGCTAGCTATATTACCATGCATTGGACATTTAAAAAAAAAAAAAGCAAGACCTCCGCTTTAAAAAGGTTAAAATAATATCCACTTACATGTTAGTCTTTCATGACAAGCATATAAAATGACGTGCAATCCGCGGTTTGCGTTCCAAAATCCAAGAAATAGCATCACCGGAATTTCACTCCACCCTGAGCTCCTCCGCCGGATGGGGGTGTTCCTCCAGCACAACAGTCTAGCACTCCATTCTTCAGTTCACCCATCCGACAACTCCTCCCCCAGCAGGCCAACTGTGGGTACATGTAGGAGGCATGCCTCCTGCCAATCCTATATGGGGATTGGTCAGAGCTCCTCACATGCAACCCATGTCACTCCAGCACTCAGCTCTGCCCCTTTTCCAGAACATTCTCCACTGGAAACAGGGGAGGTGCCCCAAAAGCTAAAAGTACAGTACATGTCAGTCACCTACTGCTACACTGAAACCACTCCCCTGCCCCCAGATCAAAAACAACAAGGCTTTTTTGCAGCATAGGCCTGCTTAGATTTACCTGCACTGACAGCTAACACAAAACACTACACTTAGCACCTACCTAAAAGGTAGAGGGTGCTATATATGGTAGATATTGTAGACAATTTTACAGGTGCGTCATGCATGCAAGTGATGTTACATTTCATTTTATCAAGTACCCCAGAAAGACTGGCCCTCTATTCTGAATAATTACCACAACATGTCTTTTACCCCAATGCTTGTAAATCATTACCCTGTACCACTGAATTATTACACACACATGCTGAATGTTGCGACCATATAGACTTACCTGTGGAAGAAGAATTCCTAGCAGTGCCCCAGCCATAATACTGTAATTGTCCAAAAACCACATAATGACTGCATTTGTACAGCCCCTGGGATAGATGAACTTCTCTGCTTCCTGTCTCTAAAAGATGGGAACAACAAAATAAATACAAATAAAAAAGAAGGAAGAACATATCAGCAATGTAGGAAACAAAGATTTAATTGACTAAAACTTTTGAAAGAACTGCCTGTGATGCCCACAACAACCAATACAATTCTCCCTTAACCATTTTCCTACTGACTACATTTACTCCCCCCCTCCCCAGGCCAATTTTTAGCACTGTTGCACTTTAAATGACAATTGGGCGGTCATGCAACACTGTATCCAAACAATTTTTATCATTTTATTTTCACATAAATATAACTTGTTGGTGGTATTCAATCACCATTTTTTTTATTTGCTAAATAAGGAAAAATGTTTGTTTTATACATACACACACACACACACAATATATACATACATACATACATACATACATATATATATAATCACACATACATATATATCTTTCATAGTTTGTTATAAAATCTTGCCAACAGGTAATTTTTCTCTGTAGTCCTTCACTAATTGAGTGGGGCGTGTCACATCCTCAGCTCTGAGGGGTTCATGCTGGGACCTGTAGTCCTTCGCTTTTGGGGAGTCACATCTCCCACAAGTTAAGGACTACGAGTATGACCCTCCATTTGTATGGGTCTATGGCTCTGCAAATAACACACACTGTATAAAACTGGCCTCACCATACAGGCTTCTCACTCAGTGTCTTCCCCTCAGAGTATGTCACAGTGGAGGCCCAAAGAAGATCATAGAGGAGGTGGGTGGACCATAGAGAGCAGTTGGCGCAGAGAAGTAAAATCCTCCTCCACTTTGAATGCGGAGGCCGACTTGGGCTCCCTCTGCAGGGCGGGGAGTCACGGCCGTGACATCACTGGTTGCTAGATGCTAGGCAGCTCTAGCAACCAGTGGCCAGTAAGAGCCTCAGTCAGTGGTGAAGATGGGGGCAGAGACACAGCCAGCGCTATGGTGGTCAGTCTGGTAAATCTGTACCTCTGTGGCAGCCTAGTTTCAGGAGATGACCGATTGGTGGCATAATCCGACCAATAGTGTCCCTTCTGTGGGTGGGCAGACGGGTTGGGGGGGGGCAGCAGATACACACCTGTATACATGTCCCTTTTAGGGAAGCCGTTTATCGGCTCTCTTCTCTCCTCATGCTGTCAGCATAAAAAAGGAGTGCTGATAACCGGATTCTATTTACATCAGTGATAAGCTGTAATTGGGCACAGTTGATTACATGGTAAAGCGCCACTGATTGGCTCTTTACCTCAATCAGCACAGTGGTCACAGAATGTGCCGCCTGCACCCCACAGCGGGCGCGATCGTGGGAGGCCGTCATAAGATGGCATCCTAGAACTAGCCAGCCACGCTGTAGCCGTTAAAGAGGAGCTCCATACTCCTTCAGAAAAAAAATGAGTCAGAAACTACAAATACTGTAGCTGCTGACTTTTAATATTTGGCCACTTGCCTGTCCAGGAATCCAGAGGTGTCCTCACCTGAGCTAAATTTTTCAAATTGGCTATGCCACCAATCGGTCATCTCCTGAAATCGGCTAATCGGGTGCTGCCGCCATTATCTTGACTAAGGGAAACTGGTGAACTGAGACAGAAGTGGGAGCAGGTATTTGTCAAAACCAGGTACCCACTCTCCCCCAATCTACCAACTACTATGGGATGCAGGGCCTGCCTGACTGGATACAGATTGATGGAATTGTTTATTAGTCTCCATATTACATTATTGAAAATTCTACAAAGATCATATGGTCTGATTGTAATGCAAATGGTAAGCTTACTGATATATATATATATATATATATATATATATATATATATATATATATATATATATATATAGGGAATTAGAAAAAAATCAACTGATGAAAATGATAGAAACAATTAAAAGTACAAGCTGAAAACTGAAAAAATTATTTAAATTGAAAAAAAGAAATGGACAGAAAGTGAGAAATAAGAAGAAAAGCTCAATATGATGGACGAGGAACAAAAGGACAAAGTGACATTTGTGGTTAAATACGTACATTATACTTCATGGCTTGGTATCCACACAATGTGTTCATCACAGTTGTTGTCTGCAAAAAAGAAGAAAAAAAAATGAAATAAATTAAAACTAAGCACTGCTCATACTATTCAAGATGGCTGCATAAAATAACAAATTACGCGTCTTATGCCTCGTACACACAATCGAAATTTCCAACGACCAACGGAATTTTTTCATCGGATATTCCGACCGTGTGTATGCCCCATTGAAATTTTTTCAGTCAGAAATTCTGACGGACTTAGAAAGAGAAAATGTTCAGTTTTTTTTTTTTTTTTTTTCCGAAAACATTTTGATCGGAAATATTCCATTCTTCTGTATGGAACTCCGTGTGTGCAGGGCATTACACCTTACGGATGGCCATACACTGGCAGATTCTATTTATCCACACTATACAGTGTGAACAACCCCCCCCGGGCTATTATATTCTGAGAGCAACCAGAGCCGTCAGAATACCCAAACAGTGGCTGCATCTCATTTGATGCAGCTGCCGTTTGGCTGACAATTTTCTGCCGAGCTCTTAAATTTTTCAATTGAACAAACTTAAGTGAGAGGGGGCCAACAGCCCACCCACAAAGCAAATTTTGTCTGGTTCATCAGGAACCAGCTGAATTTTGCACAGTGTATGGCCAGTTTAAGACTTTCCCTTTTGAAAATGCTACAGATAAGCTGGTCTCCAGTTATAGGAAATAAAATCTATGACTGACATCCAATACTTCTTTCATGATCTTTTTTGAAAATGAATCTGATGGGGGTGAGAGTGGCCACACAGACACAGCTTATGTGTGTAGTGAAGTGAGCCTTCAATGGATTCCGATGAGTATGCGTTTTTAGCATCCTCACTGGATTTTAAGCACTTAGCTTTCCCATAGGCGTCACCGGCAACTATAGTTGGCAACTAAAAATTGGGAGTCCAAAAAACGTGTATTCCCTTTTTTTTGCTCAACAGTTTAAACTTTTTTTTTTTTTAAAGTAGGACTATAGGCAAAAGGCCGTACACACAATCCAATTTTATGGCTATAATTGTCTGATGGACATTTTGTGCGTATGCTCCAGACATTTGTTGGCTAAATTAACAACAACAAATGTTGGCTGTTCATGCTCACCAACTTCTGAGGGACGGCGCCATCTCCCGAAAGTGGGAATGAGTACCTGTCAAACAGGTACCCGTTCCCCCCTGAAAGGTGCCAAATGTGGCACCAGATTGGGGGGTGGGGAGGGGGGGACAGATGAGTGGAAGTTCTACTTTTGGGTGAAACTCCACTTTAAAAACGGACAGGACTAATCTGTGTAACACATACTGTAGCCAGCCTGTGGGAGCCAGAATTATTGTTGGTTGGTAGGGGATCAAATACTTATTTTACTCACTGAACTGCAACTCAATTTATAACATTTGTATCATGTGTTTTCTCTGGATTGTTGAGATTCTGTCTCTATCATTTAAAATACACCCATTATAAGAATTACAGACCCTTAATTTCTTTGCAAGTGGGATCAAATATTTATTTTCCCCACTGTACTTGGCTGTTTCCTTACCTTATTAGAGATGCAACAGGTGTAGGGGACACCACAGGCAAGAGGCCCTGGAGCTGTACAAGAGTGGTACTCGTTCTTCTCCCAGTCCATGTATTCCTCACCTCCACAACACTTGAACTGGAGATAATATTTTGAAGTCAGTACAAATTAGAAAAAAAAAAAAAAAAGGGGGAAAGAAAATAAGAGAATTACAGTGCATGTTAAAACGCAATGCAGTATTCCAGTGTTAACATGCGCTGCAATACTTTTTTTTTTTTTTTTTTAGTTCACTAAGCAATATTTGTTGCTATAATAGCCCCCAAAATAATTAAATAAAAAAAAAAAATATGTTATATATATATATATATATATATATATATATAATCTTCCTCAGTTTAGGCCGATTGTTAAAAAAAAAAAAAAAAGTCGCAATAAGCGTTTATTGATTGGTTTGTGCAAAAGTTATAGCATCTAAAAACTTTTTACTAGTAATGACGGCGATCAGCGATTTTTATTCTGACTGTGACATTATGGCGGACACTTGACACTATTTTGGGACCATTGTCATTGATATAGCGATCAGTCCTATGAAAATGCACGGATTACTGTAAAAATGAAAGTGATAAAGTGCAGCGCTAAGTGTAGGAATAGGTGGGATGCCCCCTCTATAACGTGAAAAAAGTTAATAGTGTATACGCACTAAACCCATACAACAAATATCATATATGTGTGTATAACAGACACTGCTGATCGTGATGGGGAACAGCAAAAAATATTGTAAATAACCAAAAACGACATAAAACACTGCAAAAAAAGGAAGTACACACACACCAGGCTGGTTGTACAGAAGTTAAGAGGTACATCTATGGACGGCTTTACAGTTGGGTTTCAAAAAAACAAAAACTGCTGTGTTAAATGCCATTGACAAAGGCTCAACGCAATTGGCACTGCACTGACAAGCCATTCACCTCTGCAGCTAGGGGTTCGGATCCCGGTCTCGGCTTCATGTGAATTGAGTTTGGTGGTCTCAGCCCGGCTCCCGGTGGGTGTGCTATGCAAGGTAAGCCTGTGCTTAGTACGCCCACCCCCCTCCCACAAAAACCACCACACCTACACACGCACTCTAAATTGGGTTAACACACACACTTTGACCACGCGGTCTCTAAAAGAGAGGCGAAGGACTAATGGGGCTGGTTGAGCGGGCTAATCCTCTCACTCCCTTATAGGGAGTCCCTCTGCCCCGTTGGGCTTCAAAGCGGAGCAGGTAGGGCGGGCTGTGTGGGAGGACCCCCTCACACACCCGCCATTGCCACCCGGGGCATGGAGAAAGGTGGCAGATTGCCTCTGGGGGAGGCCTGCCTACTCCCAACTCCTGCAGTCCGGCTCCTCTCTCGAGTACATGCACAAAATACACTTTAGAAAAAAAAAAAAAAAAAAATGCCATTGACAGACAGCACTGGGTCCCAGTATGATGGAATCTGAATAGAATGTTAGCTTTTCTGCCCAACAGAGCAGCAGCTTTCCTAATGGATAGTTACTGAAATTAACGCGTTATCTGGAATTTCTCCATCAATGGCACAGAGCGTGCAAATTCTCACCTGTTTCTGTACAAAGTCCATGATATTTTTGAAGTCGAGGTCGTCGTAGTAATTCCGTATTCCGCGGCGAATGTTGCGGTTCAGGACATCCATGGTCTGGGGAAGGAACACAATCACACATTTCATAGTTATAAGATGGAAAAGGCATAAGGTAATGCTTTTATGGGAGGCAGAAACTGCACCACAGAGCAACAAACTAGTTTTCAAAACGAGCAGCAAGTCAGTGAACACCTTAAAAAGTATATTAATGATCAAAATGTAAAATCATATCTTTCAACATCGTAGTTCCATTATTTCTAGCCTACTCCTATAATTCTAGATAATCTTGAAGTTTGTAAACTTAGTGACGATCCACACACATTTACTTGGGAGTAGCCACTGCTGTGTCATACATTTCACAGAGCCTGCATTCCATTAGATTAGGCAATACATCAGATTTCGTAATGGAAGGGACGTTCCTTCATGGCCATCTAGATACACATTGCTCCAAATCAGGGACAGTTGGGAGCTATGTCCCTCATTTGTCCCTCATTTTGGTCTGATCTAAAAAGAGTTAGATAAAAAGTGCATTTTATATACACACACATCAAAAAGCGTTTTCCAGCCCTAAACATTCCATCCAATTTCTAAATTTCTGCAATTGTAAATTCCAAAAGCCAATATAAAGTTATAGTAGTGGTAAAACAAGTACTTGTGGGTTTAACCAATTTTTTTTGTAGAATTCTCCTTTAAGGGGGTGTGACAAGGGGTGTGTCCTATGCCTGCATACTTTTGCTGGTAGGTGTCCCTCATTCCCATCTCAAAAAGATGGGAGGTATGCATAAACCCCACAGTCGCCAACACTAAGGCCTAGATTCAAATACGACCGTTCTACGTTGTGCGGGCGTAGCGTATCGTATTTACGCTACGCCGCCGCAACTTAGAGAGGCAAGTGCTGTATTCACAAAGCACTTGTGTCCTAAGTTACGGCGGCGTAGTGTAAATGGGCCGAGTAAGCGCGCGTAATTCAAAGTAGGCTGGTAGGGGGCGTGTTGTATTTAAATGAGGCTTGACCCCATGTAGATGCATGGCCGAATGAACGGCGCATGCGCGCGCTTGCTCAGTATCATGTCGTATTTACGCCCAAAGATACGTCGGCTCAATGCCTGTGACGTGAACGCAACTTACGCATAGCCCTATTCGCGTACGACTTAGGCAAACAACGTAAAAAGATACATTTGTTCCGACGTCCATACTTTGCATGGGCTGCGCCACCTAGAGACCAGCTTTATCTTTACGCCGGCGTATATCTTACGTAACTAATTGCGACGGGCGTACGTACGTTCGTGAATCAGCGTATCTTGCTCATTTACATATTTATGCGGAAATCAAGGAAGCGCCACCTAGCGGCCAGCGTAATTATTGCAACCCAAGATACGACGGCGTAGGAGACTTACACCGCTCGTATCTTGGCCAAATCTATGCGTAACCGATTCTATGAATCAGACGCATAGATACGACGGCGGCCATTCGGACTTACGAAGGCATATCTGGAGATACGCTGTCGTAAGTCTTTGTGAATCTGGGCCTAAGCCTACAGTCTGAAGTGGCCAAGCGGACATCTTTTTACACCCACCAAAGTCTTGCATATCACACTTATTTTTACCACTAAACTGAGCTTATATTGTGAAATACAGTATTTAGAAGTCCGTGACGCTGTTTTGATGTTGAATTTTAAAAAGTAGCGGCAAGCCTGCTGATCTCACACATTTGCTAATCTGACAGAAGACCGCTGCTTTTAAAATTCATCATTAATGCAGTGTCACGGACTTCTAAATAGTGTATTTCACAAAATAAGCTCAGTTCAGTGGTAAAAATAAGTGTGATATACAAGACTTCGGTGGGTGTAAAAAGAGGTCTGCTTGGCCACTTCAGACTGTAGGCTTACTGCGGCTGAGTGTGGGGTGTACCAAGATGGCCGTGATGGAGCGTCACTTCCATTTTAAGTTTTGAAGGTTCGCCTAATCTGAAGGAACACCTGCCTTCTGAACTACAGAAGTGCTAAGAGGAGGGGTTTCAGGAGGCGGAGCCTGTACAGCATGGATGCTCAACCTGTGGCCCTCCAGCTGTTGCAGAACTACAAATCCCATCATGCCTCTGCCTTTGGGAGTCATGCTTGTAACTGTCAGCCACTTGCAATGCCTCATGGGACTTGTAGTTCCGCAACATCTGGAGGGCCACAGGTTGAGCACCCTTGCTGTACAGTAATCACTGCTTGCAGGCAAGGTACCATGGGATATATAGTCCTTGGAAATTTAAAGTATAGACAGACGCTGTAAAGCATGCAGGGAATCCAGGAAAAAATACATGATTATTATTAGTTGGCACAAACATTCCGTCATACAAAAAAACAAATTCAATCTTCAAGCTAAAATTCTTCCCGAACAATAATGCACATATTCCACCAACTCTCAGTTTCAATCCCCCCTCACAGCACAAAATCTTTACACCCCCCCCCAGCTTGAATGCCACTTCAATTCCCCTCCTAGTACAAATCTCCCTCACCCCAAGAAATCACCAGCCTAGCACACATCAAGCCTTCTATCCTAGCACAAATCTTCTCTCCCCCCCCTAAATTCCCCACCAGCTCCTGACACTTTTTGGGAACCGGTGACACCAATATAGTGATCAGTGCTAAAAAAAATATGCATCGTCACTGTACTAATGACACTGGTTGGGAAGGGGTTAACATCAGGGGCAAGTAAAGGGTTAACTGTGTGCCTAGGTTGTGTATTCTCACTGTGGGGTGAGGTGCTTTGACTAGGGGAAGACAAAGACTTGTGTTCCTGCTTTGCAAGAACACAGGATCCATGCCTTCCCTTCTGACAGAATGACCATTTGCCTTGTTTAGATAGGCAGATTGTCGTTCTGCGTGTGTCCAGTATAAATGGTGAGTGCCAGGAGACAGAGTCCACAGTATCCGCCGCTGGGCTCCTGTTCTGCAAAATCACAGCAGGGGTGGGTTTCTGGGTCTATGCGCGTGCCATAGACCCGGAAGTGTCATATTATGTACTAGGTACGTGATCTGGCGCAGAGCGACAGCCCTGCTGAAATCTGCGGTGGGTGGTCATCAAGTTGTTAAAGCTACAATTCAGTTATTGATTTTTTTGCATAGTCACATTCGTTTAACTCAGACCAAAGTAGAGCTGCACGATTCTGGCTAAAATGAGAATCACAATTTTTTTGCTTAGAAGATAGATCACGATTCTCTCACAATTCTCGTGGCGTAACATCTTTCACATTAAAACAAAAAAATTGGGTTAACTTTACGTTTTTTTTTTTTTTTTTTATTCATTGAAGAGTATTTTTTCCCAAAAAATTGCATTTCAAAAAGACCGCTGGGCAAATACAATGTGACATAAAATATTGCAGCAATTGCCATTTTATTCCCTAGGGTCTCTGCTAAAATATATATAATGTTTGGGGGTTCTAAGTAATTTTCGAGCAAAAAATATTGATTTTAACTGAAGAAACAAGTGTTAGAAAAAGATTTGGACTTTAAGTGGTTAAACTTCTTGCATTTACACACAGACTTTGCTCTAAGAAGGAAGTTAGTTACAATGTTTAATGTTGTTACAAACTTGGCAGACTGCCCACAAAGAAGTTTATCTCTTTGATCTAAGGAGGAAGCATTAGTTACAATGTTTTGTGTTAAGAACTTGGCAGACTGCCCGGATATTTTCTTTTGACAGCTGAGTGAGCAGATAAAGTCTCTCCACTTGTTATATGAAAGAATTGGCAAACTCTGCATTGGAGATCATCAGGGGGGTGGAATCAAGATCACGATTTAACGATTAATTGTGCAGCTCTAAAAGTAAGTATGCATGTGCCATACCTGGCCAATTCCTGTGGACGCTGGAAACCATCATAGTAAATCCCTGCTAGTCCTATGCCAAGTTGCTGCCCTGCTGCATTCTGAACACAGGAGGTTGCTTACTTGATATGGGTGTCATTTAGAGGATGCTTTGCATGCTCTCAATGAATTCAAAGCGTTCTCCAATTGGACAAGATGTAGATTGTAAAGTCACTGTCCCATCTCATCCAATCAGAGAATGCTTTGCATTTTTCAAGTGTCAAGCGTGGCCTGTGTTCAGTAACCAGCAGGGTAGCTTCCTGGCTTGGGTCAGGGAAGCTAGCAGTGACGGCTGGTGTTTTTTTTCCTTGGGGGCAAACAACCCTCCCCCTCCCCCCGCACGGGACGACGGTCGGACATCAAAGCACTGCACTCACCCCATCTAGGTACCGGGCAACCCATCCTACGAGCAATGCAGCTTCCATCGTGTCTCCTCCTCTTTTGGATCAAGGCAGCTTCCGCCGTGCGTCTCCTTCCTCCTTCTAGGCATCCAATAGGATAACCTGTCCTTTCAGCCATTCGGGTGACAGGTCTCAGGAATTGCTTCCTGATTGACCGTTGAGAGAATCAGTGTGAAAATAGCGAATATTCATTTTCTATTGTCACACAACTGGATGTTACTGCGCTCCAAGCTCACCCTTTTTTGAAGCCTATTAGAGGCTCTGGCTCTAATCATGTGCCAAACCCCCCCCCCAAAAAACAATTGTAACCCATGCATCTGGCGCTCTGCATGTATATTTGGGGTGCCGGATGCATGGATGGGGGGCCACACCCATGCGCACCACTGGAAACTAGTGTAGATCACTGGAGCAGTGGTGCCTATTACAATGATTTCAAGCTTCCACTGTAAAGCTCAACTCCAGTCAAAATTGTGTGGGTGTGTGTGTTTTTTTTTCACACACACACACACACACACACACACACACTCAGGGCCGCCATCAGGGGGGTACAGGCATTACACCTGTAAGGGGCCCGGAGGTCCCCAGGGGCCCGGATGGCAACCCCCTTTAAAAAAAAAAAAAAAAAAATTTTTTTTTTTTTTTTTTTTAGGGGCCAATTTTTTTTTTTAGAGGTCCGGAGGTCCCCAGGAGCCCGGAGGCCCCGGATGGCAACCCCCCTTTTTTTTTTTTTTTTTTTATAAAAAAATATTTTATTTATATATTTTTATTTTATTTTTTAATAAAGGGCCATTTTTTTTTTTTTTAGAGGTCCGGAGGTCCCCATATATTATATAATATTATTATTATTAAAGGGCCCAGAGGTCCCCAGGGCCCCGGGTGGCAACCCCCCTTTTTTTATAAAAAAAATTATATATATATATATATATATATATATATATATATATATATATATATATATATATATATATATATATATATATATATATATATATATATATATATATATATATATATATATATTTTTTTTTTATAGGGCCCCGGATGGCAACCCCCCTTTTTTAATAAAAAAATTATATTTTTTTTATATATATTTTTTTTATATATATATTTTTTTGTCTTTATATATTTTTTTATATATATATATATATATATATATATATATATATATATATATATATATATATATATATATATATATATATATATTATTAAAGGGCTCAGAGGTCCCCAGGGCCCCATGTGTGGCAAATCCCCCCTTTTTTTTTATAAATGTTTATTTTTTTATTTATATATATATATATATATATATATATATATATATATATATATATATATATATATATATATATATTTTTTTTTTTTATTAAAGGGCCCTGAGGTCCCCAGATGGCAACCCCCCTTTTTTTCATAAATGTTTATTTTAATATTTATATATATATACACAAACATTTATATATATTATTAAAGGGCCCAGAGGTCCCCAGATGGCTACCCCCTTTTTTTATACATTTTTTTCTTTATTTCTTCTTTTTTGTGTAAAGGACCCCCCCCGCTTCTCAATCCGCGGCAGCCCCCACCCCCCGCTTCTCAATTTCAGGCGGCAGCACCCCCCCCCCCCGGTTCTCTGCTCCAGGGGGCCCATGCCTGAAGCTGTGTAAGGGGCCCCATAATTCCTGATGGCGGCCCTGCACACACTTATCATATTGGTGGGGTTTTGGGGAGGCAAAGAAAGGCAAAATATAAGCAGATTAAACATCAGCTTTAATAAACGTCTTACCTGGTTTCTGAATAACAGGGCGACAATCCCGCCAGTGAGCTCCAGGAGAAGGCAGACCCCCAATGTGTACATGAACTGCAGACAGAAATAAGAAAATAAAATAAATATATATAAATAAATAATACAATATAATAGATGGGGCTTTCCATATTTGTTGAAGGTATGGAAAACCCCTATTGTCTTGGGGACTGACTCAGAGTGGTGACAGTTACTGTTTTTTTTCTGGTGAAGACATTAGACAAGACAAAGCCTGTGTCAGTGCGAAGGGGTATTCTTGTCAGTGCAAACAGCAACCCTTTTATTCTACAATGACCCGAAATATAGAATATAGGATAAAAATAAAATACATTTAAAAAAAGTGCTACCTCACGAGTCTCTGTCCTGGTAAAACACATTAGCCACTTTTAGATTATAGATGGCAAAAAATCATATAGGTTTCAACTTGCCTTTGTTGCTAAACACTCCAATTAACTTATATGAAATTTGACAACTTCCAAAATGTCTTCATGGATGAGCCATAGGATGTAGTAATAGGCCAGTCTGAGTAAATATAAAATTGAACAGATTTAGGTCACTGCCTTAAAGGCCAAGTTCACCTTTTTTTTTTCTAAATTCCATCTCCCCATAGTATTAATGTGACCCAATGCGTGTGGCCAGCGGCCGCGATGTCAGCCGTCCACCCAAGATTGCGGGAACGAGAGCCAGAACGGCGATCTGTCAATGTAAAACAGACAGATCCCCACTCTGACAGGGGGGGTTAGAGAGAGAGATATGCGGTTTCTAGCGATTAGGAACAGCGATCTTTCTCCTCCATTTAGCCCAGCCCCCATACAGTTAGAAAAACTTCTAGGGAACACACCTAACCCCTTGATTGCCCCCATAGTATTGAGCGCATTGAGGCCTTCGGGTAATGACTGCGCTCCCAATAAGCATTTATACCAGTAATCAGTAACCAGTAATCAGTGGCCATTTGTAGCTCTAAATGCTGTATAAGGCCCCTTTCAGACGGACGGCTGTTTTGCCGCAGTTAAAAGCACTACAAATGTTTTGTGAAATTCAAGGCTCCAGGCACTGCGATTAGCTGCATTTGCACATTGCGATTACATGCGTTTAATTGCAGCCGCGTTTAGCTGCGGTATTCATTTCCATAGCAACCCTTTTTATTTTTTTTGTTTTTGTTTGGGTCCCTCAAATTCTAAAACGCTGCTATCCGCAGTTGACAAAAAAAGACTGCGATTACCTGCGGTTATGTGCATATAGCTGCGCTACATCGCACCTGGACGCATTCAATTCTATTTTTTCTATTCGCACCAAACCGCATGTAACGTAATCGCACGCAAACGCTGTGTGTGAATGGGGCCATAGGAAAACATTGTGTGCTTTTAGCTGCGGTAGAAAAATAGAAAATCCGCAGCTAAAAGCACCATTCTATCCGTCCGTCTGAAAGGGGCCTTAACCTCTTCCGGCCCGCGCTATAGCCGAATGACGGCTTCAGCGCGGACCTCAAAATCCAAGAGGACGTCATTTGACATCCTCCTGTTTGTTCGTTCCCCGCGCGCGCTCCCGAGCGCGCTGCGGGGAAATTCTGTGTTGGCCGTGTCCCCTGGACACAGCCAATTACAGATCGCCGCAAACGGCCAATCAGAGTGGCCGTTTGCGATGCGATCTGTGTGGCCAATGAGAGATGATCTCAAATGTAAACATATGAGATCATCTCTCATTGCCGCCTCTCCCTCCTCACACAGACAGCGCGTGTGAGGAGAGAGAAGGTCTGATTACTGTGAAAAGTGCCCGTTTACAGTGCCCATCCCAGTGCCCATCCCAGTGCCATCCCAGTGCCCATCCCTGTGCCATCCCAGTGCCATCCCAGTGCCATCCCAGTGCCATCCGTGTTGAACATACAGTGCCATCCCTTTGCCACCTCATCAGTGCCAATCAGTGCCCACCTGTGCCGCCAATCAGTTGCTACCTGTGCCGCCAATCAGTTGCTACCTGTGCCGCCAATCAGTTGCTACCTGTGCCGCCAATCAGTTCCCACCTGTGCCGCCACATCAGTGCCCACCTGTGCCGCCACATCAGTGCCCACCTGTGCCGCCACATCAGTGCCCACCTGTGCCGCCACATCAGTGCCCACCTGTGCCGCCACATCAGTGCCCACCTGTGCCGCCAATCAGTTCCTACCTGTGCCGCCACATCAGTGCCCACCTGTGCCGCCACATCAGTGCCCACCTGTGCCGCCACATCAGTGCCCACCTGTGCCGCCACAACAGTGCCCACCTGTGCCGCCACATCAGTGCCCACCTGTGCCGCCAATCAGTTCCTACCTGTGCCGCCAATCAGTTCCTACCTGTGCCGCCAATCAGTGCACATCTGTGCCGCCACATCAGTGCCCACCTGTGCCGCCACATCAGTGCCCACCTGTGCCGCCACATCAGTGCCCACCTGTGCCGCCAAATCAGTTCCTACCTGTGCCGCCGATCAGTGCACATCTGTGCCGCCAATTAGTGCACATCTGTGCCGCCACATCAGTGCCCACCTGTGCCGCCACATCAGTGCCCACCTGTGCCGCCACATCAGTGCCCACCTGTGCCAATCAGTGCCCATTTGTGCAGCATTATCAGTGCACATCTGTTCAGCATTATTAGTGCACATCTGTGCAGCATTATCAGTGCCTACCTGTGCTGCCAATCAGTGCCCACCTGTTCCGCCACATCAGTGCCCACCTGTGCCGCCACATCAGTGCCCACCTGTGCCGCCACATCAGTGCCACCTCAGTGCCCACCTGTGCCAATCAGTGCCCATCTGTGTAGCATTATAAGTGCACATCTGTGCAGCATTATCAGTGCACATCTGTGCCGTCTCATCAGTGCCCATCTGCTCCGCCAATCAGTGCCCATCTGCTCCACCTCATCAGTGCCGATCTTCTCCACCTCATCAGTGCCCATCAGTGAAGGCTTAGCACACACCTGTGCAGTTGCATCAGCAACCATGTCCAAAAGGTCCTATTCCCTTCAGGAGGCATTCCAAATCATTTCTGCCCCCGACGAGAGCAACGGGGAGCTCTCTCTTTCAGAGTCCCTTTCAAATTCAAATTCTGAGTTGGACGTCAATTATGAGCCCGCCCTCAGTAGCGGAACACTGAGTGACTCAGAGGAGGAAGATAGCCGGCCGGCTAAACGAAGGCGTTCTAGTGAGGAGGCAGTGCCATCCACCAGCACCGCAGTGCCATCCGCCAGCACTGCAGGGCCATCCGCCAGCACTGCAGGGCCATCCGCCAGCACTGCAGGGCCATCCGCCAGCACCGCAGTGCCTCGGCAACAAACTTCCAGGACCCATGCCAGCCTTCCCTATGCCCTTCAGAACCCCTTGTGGCTTCCTCCTAATTCAGATGAAGCCAACATTCCCCCTTTCACGGCCCAGCCAGGAATCCAAGTGAACACGGAGAATTTCACCCCAATTGATTATTTCAATCTAATGTTCACAGAGGACATGCTATCCGAAATTGTGGCCCAGTGCAACCGATTTGCACAGCAATTTATTGCAAATAATCCCACGTCATACCATGCCCGTCCCTTCCAGTGGAGAGACCTTACGGTGGAGGAGTTTAAATTTTTTTTAGGCCTAACATTTTGTATGGGACTCAACCCAAAAATCACTTACCGTGCCTTTTGGTCCAAAAACCCGATCTACCACATGCCCATCTTCTCCAGCGTAATGCCCAGATCCCGATACTTTGCCATAATGAGATTCCTACATTTCAACGACAATACCCAGAGCCATCCCCGAAATCATCCAGAACATGACAGACTTTTCAAAATTCGGCCCTTACTGAATTATTTTTCAGAAAAATTCCCCCAATTATATACCCCGGACCAACACATCTGTGTGGATGAATCGCTTGTTAAATTTAGTGGCAGACTCCAAATAAAACAATTCATGCCCAGCAAAAGAGCCCGCTATGGCGTGAAGGTCTACAAATTGTGTGACCGAGTCACAGGATACCTGTATGCCTACAGAGTATACGAAGGCAAGGACACCCAGCTCAATCCCCCTAATTGCCCAGACTACTTGGGATCAAGTGGCAAAATTGTTTGGGAACTCATTAACCCCCTATTGGAAAAAGGCTATCATCTATACGTAGATAATTTCTACACCTCTCTTCCCCTGTTCCACAACCTGCACCGGAAGCAGACGCCAGCATGTGGCACCGTCAGAAACAATAGGAAAGGCTTTCCTCAAAGCCTGGTGAACACAACGCTGAAAAGAGGAGAATCAGCAAGTCTGCGTAACAATGCGGTTCTGGCGGTGAAGTGGAAGGACAGAAGAGACGTGTACATGCTATCTTCCATCCATAATGATACCGTCGTTGAAACCCGCAGAAGGCGTGGCACCACCATCCGAAAGCCCACTTGCATCCAGGACTATAATTTGTTTATGGGGGGGGTCGACTTCAACGACCAGATGCTTGAACCCTATCTTGCTACAAGAAGAACGTACCATTGGTACAAAAAAGTTGCCATTTATTTTTTTCAATTGGCCATATACAATTCTTATGTAATTTACAGCAACTCCACCCAAAACCCCAAACAGTTCCTTGGCTACCAAGAGGACCTTATCACTGCCCTTATTTTCCCGAACGGCCCACCCCAAACCATCCGATCTGATGTTTTAAGTCGTCTCGCCGAACGTCATTTTCCCGATAAAATCCCTCCCACAGAAACAGGCCGACGACGTCAAAAAAATTGCAAGGTATGCGCCAGTGATGGAGTCAGACGAGACACATCTTTCCATTGTGTGGATTGTCCTTCCCAACCAGGCCTCTGTATAATTAACTGTTTTCGCCGTTACCACACCAAACTAAAGTATTAATCCTCCGTTCCTGCCTTCACACACCTTCACACCCCTTATGCCACCGCCTGCTCTGTAACTGACCCCGGCTTGTTTTTTGACCACGATTCTGCCTAACGATTTTGTAATGCCTCTGCCCGATTTGGAATTGACCCTGGACTGTTTTTTCGACCATTCTTCTGCCTAACGATTCTGTACTGCCTCTGCCTGATCTGGAACTGACCTCGGACTGTTTGACCATGTTTTTGCCTGCCTCATGGACTGATCTTGTACCCTGCTACTGAACTAGTGGGAACACAGGGGTCTCACATATGTGAGGGGCGCCAGAAAAGTTTTTCTGGATGAAGAAAACTTTTTTGTTTTCTCATCCTAGATTAGGGTCTGGTTGCCCGGAGGCTTCAAAGAGATTTGGGTGGGAGAAGCCTCTACCCCTGTCCCCATTCTGTCCTGAACGAGGCCCTACTTCTGCCTGCTGCCTGTAGGACCTATGCCATCATGCCTCTGCCTGTTGCATGAACTGACCACCTGCACTAACCCTGACGGGACAGTATCCCTGCCTGGACGTTGCTGACCAAGTCCCTGCCTGCTGCCTGGACCAGTGCTATCCTGCTGTAGAACTGCGCTACTATTACCACAGGTAATCTTTTGTTTACGCTTTGCTCAGCATAATGTATTTTGAGGTGTAATTCTTGGTATGTGCATACTATGTGTCTCTGGAACACCTGACGGTGTTCCTTGCATGTTGGATCTCTGTATGTGGTCAGGCTATGTAGAAGTCTCACACATGTGGTATTGTTGTACTCAGGAGGAGTAGCAGAATGTATTTTGGGGTGTAATTTTTGCTATCTAAATGCTATGTGTTGGAAATATCTTAGAAACATACAACTTTGTGTAAAAAAAAATGCGTTTTCATTTTTCTTCCACATGTTCCAAAAACTTCTGGAAAAAAATGAACCATTCAAAAGACTCATTATGCCTCATAGATTATACGTTGGGGTGTTCGCTTTCCAAAATGGGGTCATTTTGTGGGTAATTCCATTGTCCAGGGCCTTCAAAAGTGTAATAGGTAGTCAACTAGTTAGATGTGCAATGTATGCTCCTAAAACCCCTGATGGCGCTTCCTGCATGTTGGGCCTCCGTATGTGGCCAGGCAGTGAAAAAGTCTCACACATGGGGTATCATTTTACTCAGGAGGAGTAGCAGAATGTATTTTGGGGTGTCATTTGTGGTATGTACATGCTATGTGTTGGAAATATCTTATCAATGGACAACTTTGTGTAAAAAAAATGCGTTTTCATTTTTTTTCCACATTTTCCAAAAACTGCTGGAAAAAAATAAACTGTTCAAAAGACTCATTATGCCTCATAGATTATACGTTGGGGTATTAGCTTTCCAAAATGGGGTCACTTTGTGGGTAATTCCATTGTCCTGGTGTTCCAGGGCCTTCAAAAGTGTAATAGGTAGTCAACTAGTTAGATGTGCAATTTATGCTCCTAAAACCCCTGATGGCGCTTCCTGCATGTTGGGCCTCCGTATGTGGCCAGGCAGTGAAAAAGTCTCACACATGGGGTATCGTTTTACTCAGGAGGAGTAGCAGAATGTATTTTGGGGTGTCATTTGTGGTATGCACATGCCATGTGAGAGAAATAAGCTATTACAATGACAATTTTGAGAAATTTTTTAAATGAAAAATAAAAATCTTAATTTTGCAAAGAATTGTGGGAAAAAAACACAACTTCAAATAACTCACCATGCCTCTTAATAAATACCTTGGAATGTCTACTTTCCAAAAAGGGGTTATTTTGGGGGCATTTGTACTTTCCTGGCTTGTTAGGGTCCCAAGAAATGAGATAGGCCTTCAGTACATCAGGTGTGATCAGATGTGACAATTTTTTATGATTTGCACTATAGCTTGTAGACTCTAAAACTTTCACACAGACCAAATAATTTCCAAAAATTTT